>NC_086337.1:13448874-13748874 GCF_032445375.1 Bacillus rossius redtenbacheri
TCTATTTTATAGGTTCCCACAAGTTATATAGCACATTTGGCAAGATAAAATAAAATCCAATATAAATGTAAGTTTATACTTATAATTAATTTGGAAATCATGCCTGCGGTAGTAAAAGGGAGATATGCTTGGTTATATTTGGTTAACGGATACGGCCAAAGCATCCCTGTGGGAAAAGTGGCGAGGGGTGAGAAGTTTGGGAATTTAGTTTAATTAACAGGTACTAAGCAAAACTACTAATCAACAAACAGATAGGTTTGAAGTTTATCTGTATTTCAAATCAAAATGCGATTGTTTATAAAATTTGAAAATAATGTAGCTACCTGTAATAAGGTGATAATTAATAAAATTCTGAGCAAAGCTATAACCAAAATAAATGAAAATGTAAGGTAACCGAAGGCATAATCTTAAATAAAATGAAATAGGAGCGTGTTTCATATTGTTTTAAATTTGATTCCTAATGATTTCAACAAGGTAAACCACATTCTCGAATACTCTGAAATGGAAGTTATAAAATCCGGTGACTAATATATTCAAAAGTTTTATCATTTTAAATGTTATAAATATTACATGTTCTTGTTATGAGCTAATTATTTTGTGAACCAGATAATTTATTGTGTAAATTTTTATAGTAAAAACATTTTTCAAAATATTCGCATGAATGTCTTCCAACGGTAAAATATCAGTAATACCCTGAAATGGGCACGAACGAAGCAAGAGATTATTAGCTAATAAATAATATAAAAAAATTTCATATGATAGAGAACTTTCATTAAATTCTTAGATTTATCCAAAGTACAACAATCCACATATTGGTATTTTACCTGAAGTAAGCTCTTTCTTCTGAAATAATTATAGGCCTTGTAAGCATACGGCTCACTATAACATGCCCCAAGTTATGGTAACCAAATTGTTCTGTAATATCATGAGCATACAATATTTAATGGGATTGGGCGCCTTGTGTTATGATTAACATAACCTAGTGATAATTAGTACCACAATAAAATAAAAATAACATTTATTTTTAAAGAATACTCGACAAGACATCAACACAGATTTCTCGAATATGTCCAAAAGAAAACAAATTATGTCCAAATCTATGTGCAGTTACGTTGGGAACGTGTTTATTAATTTTCAAAAGTCTATTTATTATTTGCCTCCAGCTAGTCAGACACGAGACTCGGACTCCAAGGACTACTGGACCTGTGTGCGACAGATTGATGAAATAGTTCGTGTTTCTAATAAAATTATTGAAAACACATCAATGCTAATTACGTGCGTGATTTTTATATTGTTCACTGGGACGGAGCTATCGACTCACGGCGCAAACGTCTCTAAATGATGGTGCAGCCAGCCATACCTGAGTCCTGGTACAAGGGAATTTCTCAACCTTATAATTCGCGGCAAAGTCGTCGCCGCGTGCTGCCTTCATTTGCTGACGTCCGTAGTGATTCGTTTTCGCGTTTAACTACACCTTTGTAGTTAAACACGACGCTTGTCTGCTTCAAACGTCCAAATTCCGCAAGGGAATTATCGCCGAATCACGCCATATTCCCGGCGTCAGAAGCACTTTTTTTTGTTAACATTTTAAATTTCACATTGTTGGTATTATCCGGCCAATCCAAACGTAGATGCTAGGCGTCATTATTACAAGCGACCAATTATAATGTTATTGATTCGAACCACGGCCGAATGTTGTTGATTTCATGCGTCGTTATGGCAACGTACGAGGCCGCTGACGCTCGTGGCCACGCCAAACAAAACACTGCCGAAAGTCAGGGAACGAAACATAAACAAAACAAATGAGCATCAAAAACAGTTGCAGTGAACCTGTAAATACCGTAGTATTACAGCCTATTGCTTTTTAATATTTATGGTTTTACACTAGTACTAGACATATATTAATAAAAACTAGATTATTATATAATATAGTATTTAACTAAAACCTGTTTATAACAAAATAAATAAAATTGCTGTTATATGAATCAGACATGTTAAATATAAAATTTAATGTAAATTCGTTAAAATTAAAAATATCTTAGATGAATAATTGAGAGTATTTATAAATGGCTAAAATAATACATTTTATTTTGTCTGATGTATTTGTTAGAAAATAATGCCTATTTTCAATATATGTTTTCGTTCACAACCAAACAAATAAATAAATTTACAAAATCCTAAAGGGAATTCAAATTACTTGTTAATAAGTTAGAAATGTCATTATATTAAATTCAGGGAAAATGTTTTCTTTAAATGTTTGGGTGTGTACACTAGTATATAAAAAATTCACATTTTAAATACCTATGAAATTAAATTTATTCAAAACACATATATACCAGAGTTCATTTCTAGTTTTACATTATGTTTATATATCAAACACCATTGTGTTTTTTATCAAATGAAGGAAAATACAGTTTATATTTTCTTGAAGGAGACGCAGAGAGAGAAAATATCTGGGTATTTTATACGGGAATAATTTTATAAGTATTTGAAGAATACCAATAACTAACCAATAGTTAAAAAAAATTATTTTTAAACAATTTCCAAGGTATTCTGGTAGTTCTAAAAAATACCAATATTTAATAACAGAAACTTGTCTCACTGACTGAAAAGAATAATTAGTTATATAAAATAAACTCACGTGTATCACATATATGACCTTTGAACCCAGGAGCGCAGTCGCATTTCACCTTCGGTCTACACATTATGATGTTCCGGCACTCGTTTGTAGTGGGGGAACATGTACCACCGCAGTCATTGCCAAAACTGTTGGGCCCACAGCCTGAGAAAGAGAGAAACAAATTAAAATAGGGGAGAGCAGGGTAAAGTGGCCATCCTAAGATAAAACGATACATAAATTTTATATTGTAATTAAAATTGAAATATAAAATAATCCTTCATATAATATAGTTTTCGTACAATCCAAAAAATATTAATATCTTTATGTCTTGCAAACCAGTATTTTTTTATTAATTTTTTTAATTAATTGTACCAAATGGCCACTTTACCCGCATATGTCGGGTAAAACATTAACACAACTCATTATAATAATAATTGTAAAACCAAGGTGTGTATAAGTAGTATAGGATAGCCGGTCCTGAAACAGGATTCAGGTTGTGGTGACTGTGGTGACACCCGCCATCTTGGATTGTGACGTCACGGCGGCCATCTTGGACTCAAAATTTCTCAAAATTCCTCAAAATTGACTCATAATTCCTCAAAATTGACTCAAAATGACTCAAAATTTCCCGTTTTCGAGGGAAAATTTCCCGTTTTCGAGGGAAATTTCCCGTTTCGAGAAAAATTATGATTTCGAAAAACCACAAATGTCTTTTGCCTTAGAAAGAACACAAATTCCTAAAATAGGCTTAAGCATCCTTAACTCAAGCCTCAGTTAAGCCTCTATCAGGATGTGACATTGACCTTTGACCTTGACCTTGACCCCGACGGCCATTTTGGATCCGCCATCTTGGATGACGTCATTTCGTTTTCTCGAACATTCCGGCATTGTGTTATCCGCCATTTTGAATTATGACGTCACCGTTGCAGTTTCCATTACGCCCGCCATCTTGAAAATCCGCAATTTTTATGTTAGAAAATCAGGAAAAAATTTAAAAATCATTAAAAAAATTATTTGATCGAATTAAAAAAAATTAAAAACCACTGTTGCAGTTATCGTTACGGTCGCCATCTTGGATTATATAAATGTTGCATATTTCGTTACACCCGCCATATTGGTTGAGTACCATGTCATTCTTACACTTTACGTTATGACCACCATATTGGATTCTATTAATGTTGCAATTATCGTTATGGTCGCCATCTTGAAATTTAGTCGCCATCTTGAAATTTAGACGCCATCTTGGAAATCCGTAATTTTTATGTTAGAAAAACGGGAAATATTCCAAAATTCATCAAAAAATTAACTTAATAGAATTCTGATTGATTATATCGATTCCCGTCCTTGGTTCGAAACCGGTGAGGGCAAAAAAAAAATCAGATCCTTCCTCCACAGAAGCCACCTACAGACTGACCTACCACCACCAATAACAAGGTATTTACCATCAGCTGGTATGACGTCATGTCCGCCATCTTGTCTTTGTCCGCTGGAGGCAACCATCTTGTTTTCGTCTGCTAGAGTGTGCTGGAGACATGTTAGTATAATGTTCTGTCCACCATAACTTTGACCTTGAACTTTGACCTTGACCTTGAAATTTGAACCTTGACCTTTGACCTTGTCCGTGAACTTTGACCTTGACCTTGACCTTGAAATTTGACCTTGACCTTGATGTCCATCACGGATCCATCATTTTATGTTCAGTACGTGCTAGTGGTCATTGCCACCATCAAGTTTTCGTCTGCTGGAGGTCACCATATTGTGTGTACTCGTCTTACCATCATGCTAGTTTTATTCTAACATGCTACAGTGCAGTAATCATTTATTATTACTGAGGTGCCCGCCATCTTGAAATTCAGCCGCCATCTTGAAATCATGTAATTATTTAGCTAGAAATGCGGGAAAAATTCCAAAAGTCACCGAAAAAATAAATTACTAATTTTCAAATTGTTTCGATGGATTCCTGTCCACGGTTCGATTCCTGACCAGTGACAGTTGTAACTAATTATTAAATAAATTTTAGATTATGTTTTCCATTACCTTTCGCGGAGTTAATTAATCATTCACTCTACGAAAAAAACTCAAGTCAATATGCCTGACCAACGAATTAATCCATTGCCGATTAGCCTATTATTAAAGTCTAATTGTTCAATAATCTGAATAACATATAAGCCGTTCATGTACAAAACCACACATATAGACCAATTAATTGCCTTCAGTCCATGAGACCGAGTCATGTCATTATCAGACGTATAGACTAGTCATTTCAGGTCCGCATGACCTTCGTTAGCTAATTATATTCAATTAATCCGTCGTGACATTGTTTATACTTACTAAAGGACCAAGTGACCTTGAAAAATATTTTAGTAACACCAAGAGGTTTTTAAACTAGTAAATATTCAATCACTACATTTTGTACTACGCACAATCAACAAAAAAGGAAGCACATCATAGAAAAGGCAGCACCATCAATGAAAAGCCAGCACCACCACCGAAAAGGCAGCACATTTGGAAGCACCGACAACGAAAAGGAAGCACCATCAACGAAAAGGCCGCACCGACAACGAAAAGGAAGCACCATCAACGAAAAGGCCGCACCGCCAACGAAAAGGAAGCACATTTGGAAGCACCGACAAAGAAAAGGCAGCACCGCCATCGAAAAGGAAGCACATTTGGAAGCACCGACAAAGAAAAGGCAGCACCGCCAACGAAAAGGAAGCACATTTGGAAGCACCGACAACGAAAAGGCCGCACCGGCATCGAAAAGGAAGCACATTTGGAAGCACCGACAACGAAAAGGCAGCACCGCCAACGAAAAGGCAGCACATTTGTAAGCACCGACAACGAAAAGGCAGTACCGGCATCGAAAAAGGTACCACATTTGGAAGCACCGACAACGAAAAGGCAGCACATTTGGAAGCACCGACAACGAAAAGGCAGCACCGTCAACGAAAAGGCAGCGCATTTGAAAGCAGCGTCAACGAAAAGGCAGCACATTTAAAAGCACCGTCAACGAAAAGGTAGCACATTTGGAAGCACCGACAACGAAAAGGTAGCACATTTTGGAAGCACCGTCATCGAAAAGGCAGCACCATCAATGAAAAGCCAGCACATTTGGTAGCACCGACAACGAAAAGTCAGCACCGCCAAAGAAAAGGCAGCACATTTGGAAGCACCGACAACGAAAAGGCAGCACCGCCAACGAACAGGCAGCACATTTGGAAGCACCGACAACGAAAAGGAAGCACCATCAACGAAAAGGCCGCACAATCAACGAAAAGGAAGCACATTTGGAAGCACAAGTTACGAGAACTAAGTCTTAGTTAGAAATCTGAATACAAGAAAAAAAAACATTAAATTTTTATAATTGCAATTATTTATTTCTTTACATTATACAAATACAAGTAAAACAAGCCATTATTATATGTAGCCAGCTTTTCTCAGTTCTTTGAGTATGAATGATATTTCTTTGATGCACGAATAGTTTCCTGCACAAAGCGAGTCATGTAGAAGTCTTAGCCGGTCAACCAATATGTTTGGATCGTTCCATGAAGTGTAATCAGTCTCTTCTACCACCATCTTACTTGTTTGATTATTATAAATATTATTTTCTCTGGTGTCTTCCGTTTTAACTCCATCCTCAGGCTAACTTTCATTATCGAGACAAGATCATCACAAGCTTGATCCGATTTATTTAATATATCACGATGTTTCCATCGTTTCAGTCTCAGGACACCACCACAGTCTTCGATCTTGCCTGCTTTAGTTGCTTCATCACAGTCTATACCTTTGTCAACAGCCGCAGAGTCGCTGTAGCAATCACCGTAGAAGGCATCATCTTCACCCAGATTACCGTAAGAATTCGATGTCGATGATGTCGAAGCGTCTTCATCATCTTCATGCTTCCTTTTTAGGAGTCCATCATTTTCACAAAGTAGGGAAGATCTACTTGTATTCGGCTGGAATGTATTCTCACTTTTCACGTTAAAGATTCTTCCATTGTCTTCATTCTTCCATAAATCATAATCGTCCTTCAATTTAAGTTCTTTGTCGAGATCGGAAGAGCCGCGATCATAATCTCTCCCAAGACAAGGAAAATTATTGTCGTAATGCAGATCACTCTTCCTTAGTCTAGTAGAACCATCGTTGTCCTCTAGCTTGTACACAGGCTTGGCGTTACAAGTTCTGTCATGTCTTTTTAAGCTCTCTCTCCGCGTAAACGACTTGCTACATCGAACACAACTTATCATATTACGTAGTGGATTTTTATCACAGTCATTCTTCTCGTGTTGTCTTCCATTCTTTCTCAAGATAAATTCTTTGCTGCAAAACTTACACCTGTGTCCTTTCGATACAGCAACAGTCACCGAATCAGGATTCATATTAGTTACTGAGACTATGGTCAGATGCAAACTGAATTAAATTAGATACATTACTTAAATATAATTTTTAATTTTTCATCTGCAAGAATTAAGTTACCTCATACAAAAGAAATTGTTACATGTGGTCTCGATTATTAGCATGAGATGTCGCCACGTGTTGTGTTGAGTCATAATTTATTTAGTTGTTTTATGTGGTATGCGGAAAGCTCACTAACGATCGCAAAACAAGGAAGGCTTCGCTAGACATCAAGGAGAAGGAAGTTCGTCTTACATGTTAGTGCTCCACAGATGTCTCATGACATATTATTTGACTGAGTAATGGTTGCTTAATTTTTATTTCCACCTGGTAAAAAAAAAATTGCAAGTGCTGATTTAGTAACAGTCATTCTCGAATTAAATGTAACTCTAAATAACACGTCATGACTCATTAGGTAAAAAATCCGTCATGCAGAGAGCGGTTTCTCATAATAGACAGAAGCACTTGAAGAAACCACAGGAATAATCAGGAGTACACGGAGAAATCCATCATAATATTGTCAAAAATAATAGGGAGCACACGGAGAAAACCATCTCACGTTTCTTTGTTATCATATAAATACAGAAAAAATATTTAAAAATAAAATAAATTAATAAAAAAATTTAAATTGAAAAAATTTAAATTGAAAGCAGGAATAATCAGGAGCACACGGAGAAAACCATCATAATATTGACATGGATAATCAGATGCACTCGGAGAAAACCACCACAAGTTTTCTTTGATATCATAAAATTACAGGGAAAAAAAATATTTAATAAAAATAAATAAAAAAAATTACAAAAATACATAAAATTCTGGCTTGTACTAGAACTATATCTTTGTTACACAATGAGAAGTTCACAAGCTAGCAGAATCTATTTATGTAAATTTGACCTTGACCTTGAAATTTGACCTAGACCTTGAACTTTGACCTTGACCTTGAACTTTGACCTTGAACTTCGCCGCTGTCGCACTTCCCTTCACTCGGAATCCGCTCGGAACTGTCGCGGCTTAAGTACCTAGGGGCGTCCTTCTCGAAGGGACGAGAGGGGCTGATAACGAGTCGCGTCATGCCGGACCGACCTGACGCTCGAACAGTCCAGAAAAGCAGCGTATATTTACTGCGGCGGCCCGCGGAATTCCCAAGGTCTCTCAGCGACAGACAACGGCGCCGAGGCATGACGATGTGTGGAGGGAGAGGGGGTAGGGACGACCCTTGTAATCCTGCCATGTATGCGTGGCATATCTTACGACAATGGAGGCCACGTGATACGCGCATGACGCCTGTAGCCTGGCAGGGCCGCCAGCCAGCTCCGAACCTGTCGCGCGGTCTGGTCTCCCGCGTATTAAGGGGCTGGTATTGTAAACAGCAATCGTCCGGTCGTTGCCTGTCAATGGTTCGGATTTTTTAATTCACTTTTGATAACCCATGTGCAATCAGGACTATTGCAATATGTTCGTATTAAACTAATGGAAAATATTTAATTATGTGCATAACATAAAACCAATAAATTAAACGAAAACTGAGCTTAAAACTCTTACCTTCTTCGCATTTTTTCCCAATGAAACCGACTGGGCAGACACAGAAACCATCTTCCTCGTCCCGAACTCCTCCGTGCAGGCAGTCCGCATCTCGGTGTTCCACTGAAAATATCAAAACCTAAATGAGACGAAGTTACGTTTGCATGCGAGATGTGGTATAATATTGTTTTCTTGAAAAAAATTTTAATTCCATGTAAATAACAAAACATTTGGTTACAATAAATAAGAGGTCTATGTAAGAGTTCACTATTGTTTACATTATAAGTTTCTAAAATTAATTATCAGGTCACTTACAGGCAATGGTAAGTAATTTATTTGTCGAATGAATCATTTAAATATCTTTAACATGGGAGTGGAGATTAAAAGAAAAGAGGCTACGATATGAACTAATTGTTTTATCGGCTCTGCCGAAAATATTGGAAATATCGTCCATGTATATATATATATATATATATATATATATATATATATATATATATATTAGATAGGGTATTATGTTATTAGTAAAATATTTCGGTTTCTCAAATTAACAGTTTGCATTGGTTCGCGTCTGACGACACGTAAAATAATATTTTTATGCAATTTTAGACCCATTGTTAAGATTTAGAATGGTGAAACTTATGTCATGTATAATTGTATAGTGAGTCGAGAACAGTCAATAGTGACGTTAAAGCAGTAACATTTTGGTTACTTTTGGCGACTAAATTTATTATTTATGATGGTAATAATTTTAGACTATATTAGTAGATTACAAATGAGCATACTGCGCCTGGCTTCCGGCTGTGGTGCGTGGAGTGGATCGACATTTTGGATTGTGAAGTCACGGCGGCCATTTTTTTTGTCAAATTTCCAAAACATTCCCCAAAAATTACTCAAAATTCCTAGAAATTTCCCTATTTCGAGGAAAAAAATTCCCGTTTTGAGGGAAAAATTCCCGTTTTATTCCTAACAAATTCGAAAATTTGGAATTTTATTAACCTGAAAAGACCTTTACCTTAGAAATAACAAAAAAAACCAAGGAGGCTTAAATTTACCGACGACAAGCCGCCCCTAAGGCTCTGGCAGTCATCTTGGATGACCTTGACCATGACCATAATATTTAAATTCTTTAAATTTTAACCAAAAAATTCCGAAAAAAATCTAAAAAATTGCTTACGTTATATTTTTAGTTACTTAATCTATTTAGTTCCTTGGTTCCATTCTCGGCGAAAGTAAACATTTAATTTATTAATAACATACTATAAATATTCTTAATAAAAATTAGTAAAAATTTCTTACATCACACCCGCCATCTTGAATTATGATGTAACCGCTCCATTTATTGATACGACAGCCATCTTAAAAATCTGTAATTTTTATGCTAGAAATTTGAAAAAAAAATTAAATTTACAAAAACTTTTAATAATAAAATTAAATAATATATTATTTAATAACACCGTTGCTATTTTCGTTAAAAATCTGTAATTTATATCCCAAAAATTGTGAAAAATTTTAAAATTTATAAAAATAAATAAACAAATCAGATTTTTATAATATTGTAATAAAACACGCACTTACATCATGGAGTCCTCGGTTCGAACCCGATGAGTGAAAAATAAAATAAAAAATGACGACTCTACGGAAACTACCGACAGACTGACCTCCCACCACTAATGCCAAGGTATATATATCGCCAGCAGGTATGACATTACGTCCGCCATCTTGTTTTCGTGTGCAGAAGGCTACCATATTTTCGTCTTCTAGAGTGCGCTACCACCATGTTAGTTTAATTTTAACCTGCTAGACTGTAGTAATTATTTATTATTAATGTGGCACCCGTCATTTTGAAATTTAGACGCCAACCTAGAAATTCGTAATTATTTAACTATAAATTCGGGAAATTGACAAAATCCATTAAAAAATCTACAATTAATATACTGGTTGATTCTATCAATTCCCAACTTTTGTTCGGTATTGAGCGAATGAAAAATAATTATTTTATGTAAAAAATATTAATGTCAATAAATATGGCGGAGAGTCCTAAAAGCAGAATAATTTCCTAACTAACCAGCCAGTAGTAAGTCGATGAGGACATATTGATCTCCATCTTGAAAATTCGTAATAATTTACCTAGAAATTCGGTAAAAATTGCAAAATTCATAGAAAAAATTACTCATTAATATAATGATTGATAGGATCGATATTCGTTATTGGTTTGAAACTTAGTCAATGGAAAAATTAATCAGACATAATACTTCCTTATTAAAACATGTTCAAAATCCTTAAAGCAGCTTAAGTTCCTGATATATCAGCCTCCTATAAGCCGATATGACCCCCATTTTGGTAATATATTTATTGACCTAGAATTTCGGGGAAAAATCCAAATTTAATCAAAAAATTATTAAAATAATAAATGATGCGATAAATTTCCGTATTTGGTTTGATTCTCGGTCAGTGATATGGATAAACAAAGATTACAATAATTTTTTGATTGATTCCTGTTACCTTTCGTGGAGATTATTAATGATTTTAGCTACCAAAAACAACACTAGATAAGATACATGTCCCTTGAAGATATATGTTTCTTGCTGCCTAACACGGAAGTCTACTTTTTTTTTTCGATGCATGAAAAAAATTCCAACCATGTACAATATTATAAGTATAGGCCAAGCATCTTAGGACCACTAAACAAGGTCATGAACAATGTCAGACGTATAGACCAGACATTTCCGAACCTCAAAAGCTTCTTAGTAGATAGCTAATATAACATATATCAATCATTCAAAAAGTGTCAGACGTAAATTATCGATAAAATCAATTACAAGCAATTAGACAAACCAAACATGTTTTGCGCTACATAAAGGACGAAAAAATCCCTTAAAATGTTTTATCAAGACCAAGAGGTTTGAACCAGTAAATATTCAGAGCTACTACAAATTTGACTAAGCACATTTAACGAAACCACACTCATTCAACAAAAGAAAATAACACACACAGTACACACACTGGACACACAGTACACACTCAATACACAGTGTACACACTGAGTAAACACACAGTTCACACACTGAAAACAGTGCACACACACTGTACACACAACGGACACACAAATCATACCGTGCACGCAATTGACACACCGTACACACAGGACACGCAATGTTCACTTTCAGGACACGCAATGAACACACAATACACACACTGGTCACACATTGGACACAGCAAACACACAGGACATATATTGGTCACACATGTACACATACAGGACACACAATGAACTAACAAAACACAAACTGGACACACAATTGATGCACAGTATACACACAGAGTAAACACACAGTACACACACTGAAAAAAACAGTACACACAGTAAACACATTCAACAAAAAAGAACTCACAATTCACACCATGGACACACAGTACACACACATAACACGCAATTGACCAACAGTAACACACAGGACACACAATGGACACTCAGTACATACCAGGGACACAGTACACACACTGTACATGCAATGAACACACTAAATACCCAATCAACACACAGTACACACAATGAACACATAGAAGACACACAATACACAAATTGGACATGCAGTGGATAGACAGTACACCCAAGACACGCAATTAACCAACAATACACACTGGACACACACAGTACACACAGGGCATACACTGGAAAAACTGTACACCTACAGGACACACAATATAATCACTGGACACAATGGACACGCAATGGACACACAGTACAAACACTGAATACACAATGAACACACAGTACACAAAATTAATACACACAACACACACAGGACACACAATACACACACAGCACACTCAGAGGACACATAATAACACAATGGACACACAATGAACAAACAATACACACTGGACACACATTAGACACACTGAACACACACAGTACATACACAATTTATACAATGGACACATTAAACCCATACAGTTCACACTCAGTACATACAATGGACATACTGTACTTACACACAATGAACACACAGTAAATACGCAGTACACGCAACTGTCACACATTACACACACAGCACAAGCAATGAACACACAGAACACACACACTGGTCATTCAATGGTCACACAGTATACACACACAGAATATGCAATGACCACACAGTACACACTGGACATTAAATGTTGATGCAATAGAAAAACATACAACGAGCACACACAGCACTCATACAGAACTCGCATTTAACTAAAAAGAACCACATTTGGACGAAAATTCAACTTAGTGTAATACGATCTTATCAGTAGGATACGAATTCATCAGTAGCATACGATAATACAGACTTGACTACGAACATTTAACGAAAATGACGTACATTTTCGCGAACATTCAACTCAGTAGAATGCGATCACCAATTTACGATAGGAAATAATGCCTCCAACAATCTATGGCTGCAACAGACTATGGATACAACAATAATTGACTCCCAAAGTCATTGACTCCAAACGTCATTTGGCACCAACAGTCATTGGCTCCAACAGTAATTGACTCCAACAGACTTTGGCTACAAAAGTCATTGGCTCCAACAGTCATTTTCTCCAACAGTCATTAACTCCAACAGACTTTGGCTTCAATAGTCTTTAACTCCAACAGTCTTTGACTCCAAAAAGTCTTTGTCTCCAAAAGTATTTGGCTCCATCTGTATTTGGCTCCAGCTGTCTTAGGTTTAGCTGCTGTTTGGTTACGAGATTATGAGGTTACGAAGCTGCGAGACTACAGGACTGCAAAGCTTCAACTGGTTACGAGCCTACAAAACTTCTAGGCTACAAATCTACAAGGCTACAAGGCTGCAAGTCTACTAGGCTACGAGACTACTTGCCTCTAAATGTGTTTGGCTCAATTCAGCTGCGAGAGTTTTAAGTTTTTCCTATTCTTGCCAACAAATTTCGCATTGTGTTATGTTGAGATAATAAATTGTTTATTTCTTTTATTTGTAATGCTGGATGCTCACTAACGATCGCAAAATAAGGAAGTCTTCGCTAGACATCAAGGAGAAGTAAGTTCGTCTTTTATGATAGTGCTTCTCTGCTGTCTCAAGTAATATTATTTGACTGAGTAATAAATGTTTTTTGTTTGAATTCAATCGTCATTGGCTACATCAGTCTTTGACACCAACAGTCTTCCGCTTAAAAATCAATGGTGCCAAAAGTATTTGGCTCTAACAAGTCTTAGGCCTAGCTGCCATTTGGCTATTAGTCTAGGAGGCTACGAAGCTACGAGACTACAGGACAACAAGACTACTAGGATTAAACATGCTACGAAATAATATGAGTTTAATAAATATTAAATTTAGAATAGTGAAAAATAAGAAAACAAATAATAAATAAATATTACAAACATTCGGGTTTATACTATAACTCTATCCTTGCTCAATAAAGGAGTAGTTCACAAGCTAGCAGAAGCTATTTTTGTAAATTGTTATTAACTTTTGTACTTTATTTTTTATTATTCTCTTTTTTGTATTTTTTTTTTCTGTGATTTTCTGATATTAATAAAACTATGTGTCAGTTTTCTCCGTGTGCTCTTGATTATTCCTGTCAATATGTTGATGGTATTCTCCATGTGCTACTTATTATTTCTGTCGAGTCTTCTGCAAATTTTCTGTGAGAGCTTTTTATTTCTGAGAAATCGATCTTCGCACGAAATTTTTGTTTAATGAGTCACGCATTTTATCCAGAGTTACATTTAAATTGTGAATTTCTGCTACCAAGTTATCACTAAAAATATTTTTTATCAGGTGGAATTCAAACAAAAAATACCATAACTCAGTCAATTATATGCTTTGAGACAGCTGAGAGACACTATCATGAAGGACGAACTTCCTTCTTCTTGGTGTCTAGTGAAGCCTTCCTTCTCTTGCGATCGTTAGAGAGCATTCCACATTCCAAATAAAAGAAATAAATAATTTTTACCTCAACACAATACGTGACGATATATGTTGACTAGAACCAGTACTACTTGCAACCAGTTCTATTGCATCAAAAATAAATTAACTCTCGTCACTGAATGGAGCCAAAGACAGTTAAGAGCCATGTAGCCACGTAGACTTGTAGCCTCGTAGACCTGTAGTCTCGTAGCCAGTTAAAGCCTAGTAGTCTTGCAGTCCTGTAGTCTCGTAGCTTCGTAGTCTCCTAGATTAGTAGCCAAAGAGCAACTAGGCCTAAGAATTTTTTGGAGCCAAATACTTTTAGAGCCAATGACGTTTAAGTGAAAGACTGTTGGGTTGTGCTCAAGGGGTGTTGGGTGTTTATGGTTAAAGCCAAGGTCATCCAAGATGGCTGCCAGAAGTTGAGGAGCGGATGTCGTCGGGGAATTCTGTCTTTTTTGGGGAATTGTGGTTCTTTCTACGGCAAAAGTCTTTTGAGGTTATTTCAATTACGAATTTTGGAATTTTGAGTCATTTCTTTAGGAATTTTGAGGAAATTCGACACCAAAAATGGCTGCAGTAACCTCACAATCCAATAGGGTGGTCGGCAACACGCACCACTGCCGGAAGCCAGGCGTAGGATTCCCATTTGTATACTACTTAAATTATAGGAAATTTTAATGGTTGATTGATGATTTTTCTCAAGAGTAATAAGTATTTTGTCTGATAGACGTTGAGAAAGCTAGCCGTTGAAGCAGAATTTTGATAATTCTTCAATAAATTTCGTTATTTCTTTAAGGCTTTTTTCGTATCCGTGGCAATGGCTATTGAATTGTTGATGCTTTCTGCGTCTTGTGCCATTGTACTGTTTTGTGGCATTTGCTCAACTTTACTTACCTTTTTTTTTGTTTTAATGGCGAACTGGTTTCCACACATTTTTTGTTGTTTTATTCAATTTGGAAATTATTAATTTAATATGTCATACTTAAATATTTAAATCTTACAACTGGACAAAGTTGGAATTGTTCAAAATAATTGTAATTAGGTGTAACTTAAAATTTTGTGACACAGCAATTTTGTTATTGTGTTAACATAACTTCAAGTGTATAATGAACAATGATTTGTTCTAATTTAATTATTTTAGTAAATGTGTAAAGGAATAATTTCATAATCAATAAGTTAATTCATTGTTTTTGTTGTAAAATATTGTCAAGCAATAATCGATATTTATATATATTGTGTTTCCAAAAGGTATTCTTTACTAGCACTATTATCTATGTTCTTCTTCGTCTTGCCATGAGCAAAAGTTTTTCTTTTTCAACACCTTGACGCCATGATTAAGTAGTGAGAATTCGTGTCTGTAGAAGTTTGGGAATTCAAACATGCTTTGAGCATTGTTTTACCGCACCAAGTGGTGAGTTTTTCTCATCTGTTAAGGAAGAACGTCTGGTAATGTTTGTTTTGCCGGACATGGTCAAATTCCTTTGCTATTTTGTGAATAGCGGTCGACGAGTACTGGCCATGCGGTTTACTTGAGACAACCTAGTGCTGTGGAGTATGAGGCCTATCCTCATCGGCCCTGAAGTCATGCAGTGACCGCATCTGCCAGGAAAGCCGTCATATAATATTATTGGCATGATTTACTAACCTAAAAGCATGTGTAATTTTCGGACATTTTCGTCTAAATTCTGCAATGCAGCAAGCTAAATTCTTTTGGAACAGCATTACCACAACGTTAAAATAAAAATGATAACAATAAAAGAAAGAGCATTTATGTAAAATTTTAATATATATGATTTTTTTTATAAAAAAGCATGTATCAAAATGTTTCGTTAAATACCTTGTGTGAAAGCAGGACCCTTGCTAAAGAAATATATATATATAATAATTTAAAAATATCATGTAAAAGAAGATACTCAAGTTATATTATGTTAATTGATATGGCAAAGGTGTATAAGTAAAACATAAAAAAATATTATTCTTGAAATAAATTATTTACATGAATTAAAATGTTATTAATTAACTACCCTAATTGTGTAAGTTGTGCCCCTTGTGTAGTTAAAGTAACTTTATCTATGGTTTTGAAAATACTGGAAGCTGCATCAAGTGGGCGAAACAGAAACAACTGTATACTCAGAGGACACAAGGGAGCAACCAAAAATATTAGTTAGTTCTCACCAAGGGAACTAGGAAGGAGGATCGTATTTGAAGTGAAAAACAAATATGTTTGCTTAAAATTTACCCTTTTTATTGTTAGTTAAGATCTGCATTATATTATTTTGATGTTCTTTGAAATTACAAAATTATCATTATTGAAATCAATAATTATTTATTTTAAAGGGGGCCCGGGCCATTCGAAGTCATTAGTTACAAATGTATGATACATTTCATAAATAAGACTATGAAAATAACCATAATAGTTTTAACATTAATACATTCGATAGTTATAAAAAAACATTAATTGCTCTAATTGGTGCTGGAGTACATATTCAAAATGTTGCATAGCGGACAGTTCACTGGCGGAGCATAATTAGGAGGTTCTGGACAGGGCTTCAATCTCCGAAGGATCGGCGTAAATTTGGCAGACTAAGTCTTGAAAGGAAACTTCACTCGAGTCTTGAAACATTTCTTGACTCAAGTCTTGAACCCCACTGGAATCAAAAGGGAGTCCAGTGGTCAAGAATAGTAAACTAATTAAGTTAGGGCAAAAGGGTAACTGGGAGGCAACAATTGTCAAACAGGACGTTGGTTTTTCCACTTACCGATCTGGGGTTGATGTGAAGTGAAGTGAAGTTACTCCCCGAAGGGAGGCGGCGCGGGTAGTCGCGATGAACCGTCGCGAAACATTATGCGAAATTACTACTTGGCTAAACGAATGGCAAAAGCCAACCAGAAGAATAAAAAAAATCTTAGGGAACACTCCCGAACTTGAGAGATCACATCTCTTAACTAGATTGCGGCAGCCGAATATGTTAAAGGCGCGGCCGATGAAATTCCGGCGCGAGACGCTATCGCGGTGACCGCCGAAGGAAGAATCTCCCGCTCTTCCAGGTGACATGAAGTTAAGTTCGAGCGAGAGGCCCGAAGTCTTAGGGAGTGGGAGAAGTGGCCTCTGATTGGCTAGAATAAACCCGGCTGAGTACTTGCTCCGCCCTTAAAAAAAAATTAATGAAGAGGGCTCATTGACTAACTTAAAGGCCTCAGAGGTGCAAAGCAGAGCGCTCTGTTGGGGGACAACAGGAACTGACTCTGTGTTGGTACGCAAGAGTCCCACGAGGGGGGGGGGGGTGAACTTAGCAAAAGTTTGTACCATATGGAGCCCTCTTGGTGCGAGCTCTGTCGGGGAGGAAAGGAACTTAGATTAAGTATGGTCGCGGCCGCCAGAGCGCTCGCCCCGACGCCTAAGAGAAGGTAATTTAGTTCGCCGTGTCGCCGGGAGATGGCGCGAGCTGTGAATTCGCCGGCCTGGGGACTGTTATAGAGACCGGGAGGGGGTTTAACCAGATGGAAGGATCTGGAATGGATAGAGGGGAAAAGAGAAGGGAGGGTAGTGCTGCGTAGTGGGAAAGGCCGCCTACAGGACTCCCGAGGCGTGTCTGGACCGACTGTAACCTGTGCCGGAGAACCTGACCAAAGTTGCTTCGGTCAACTGTAGCTTGAGCTACGGGTGTGCCTTTGAGGGCTGACGGAAGCAATGGTAGCGTGTGGCAGGACGTGCGCAGAGCACTGAAGGGGTGCGAAATTTCACTCGCGTACGTGCCGAGGAGCGGGGAGACATGAGACGATGCTTAATCAGGACTTGAGTGGTGTGGGAGCCTGTGGATGAAACGGCCGGAGACAAAATTAAGTAGGAGAGTACAATACTGGGATAAAATTTTGATAGGCTGTAACAGGCTACAGAAAAAAATACCTAAAATATTTATTTAAATTATACTAAGCCTAAAGATGAGCCAGGAGAATATGACAATTTATGGCTCATACTCCCCCGCTCAAAGGCGGAGCCCAGGGTAATCATCATACATACATACACACAGGATTCTTTGTTACCCTATTAATAGATAACTAACATTTGACTTAACTTAGATGGGTTTCAACTCATTATTCACAAATTATAACTAAAGTGGCGCCACTTATAACTAATACATCTTGAGCTCAACTTAAAACTAGTACCATGGTTTTTGGTGTACTTACGAACTAGGACCTAGGGATTTTTGTACATCCTGTAGATGTGAAGAATGGCATGCCGATATTTAGTGGAAACTCGTATGGTAGGAGCAGGGAGAACACAATAACAAACTTATTTCATTTTAGGGTGTGCCTTTTTCAAGTGGGAGATGTGAGTCCTAGTCACAAACTGCCCCGAACTTGGGTCTACTAGTGACACTGTTACAGGTGTCAGAAAGCGCTGGATCTGTAGAGGACCAGTCCAGCGATATATAAGCTTGGCTGACTTCTTGTCAATGGCCTTGCTCTGAGGATGTGCCCGGCACATCACAACATCTCCTACCAAGTAGGGATTAGGGGAACGTTTCTTATTGTACTTGTTTCGGTTTAACTCATGTGCTAGATTAAGGTTCTTGTAAGCTCTCTTCCAAATCTCCCGGATGTCCGCTGGATCATCGTGCAAAAGTTCCTTTAAGGATCACAGATTGGAAAGAGGAGTGTTTGGCTGGTAATAGAACATGAGTTGGAATGGGTTTGTTTTATGACCCTCATGATGTGCATAATTGAATTCCATCTGTAACCACATTAGGTTACTGTCCCAACTGTCCTGTGCATTCGCATGATACGCTATAAGCGCAGAACGGAGATTCCTGTTGAATCTCTCCGCATGCGATGGTTTAGGATAATATGGGGATGTGGTGACATGTTGGATGCCGTGAGAAAAACACTTGTTCTTAAAAAGCTTGGAAGTAAATTGAGAGGCGTTGTCAGAGACGATTATGCTTGGGAGTCCAGCATGTTTAAATATCTGGGTTCGCAGAGCGGTAATTGTGGTTGTAGCCATGGCTTTCCTTAAGGGAATGAGCCAGACGAATTTGGAAAATGCATCGATGCACACCAGAAGCATGGTGTGATCACTTTTAGAGCGTGGGAATGGCCCTACAAAGTCAATGAACATTTTCTGCATAGGTCGGTCTGCTACTTCGGATGACAGGAATCCAAATTGGGTATTTTGGGCAGGTTTACTGAGTGCGCACAGCTTGCACAGTTTTACACGCTCGGCAATGTCACGATACATACCATCCCAAATGAAATGTCGGCGTATGCTCTGAACTGTTTTATATGTACCCAAATGCGCACCTAGAGGTGAATAATGGTAATACTGGAAAATCATATCCCTTAAATTTTGTGGTAGAACAATTTTGAAAGATTTCGACTGTTGTGTTCGTCGATACAAAAGTCCTTTTGAAAACTTGTAAAATTTTGGGGATGTACCGGCCTTAACTTGATCAATGATATTGGCAATATATTGGTCCGATTGCTGATGAGACTGTATGTCTTGAAAAGCCAAGGGAAAGTCTGTAAGAAGAGCCTGACACCTATTTGTTCTTCAGGGGTTTTCTCGAACATGCGAGAAAGTGTATCCGCCACAATGTTCTGCGAACCTCTTAGGTGTTGGATTTGGAATTTAAGAGATTAAATCTTGGCAATCCAGCGTCCGAGTTTCCCCAGTTGTTTCGTATGTGCCAATAGCCATGCAAGAGCTTGGTTGTCTGTTTCCAAAAGAAATTCGCGGTGTTCTAAAAATTGTCTAAATTTATCAATGCAAAAGACAACTGCAAGACATTCCAATTCGTAAACCGAGGATGATTTTCTTTCCTGGTGTGAAAGTGTTCGAGATGCGAATGCTATAGGCTGTCGGCAACCATCAATTTCTTGCGATAAAACTGCTCCAATGGCTAGGCTGGATGCGTCTGTCTGTAAAATGAATGGCTTGCTGAAATCAGCCATTCGCAATACGGGAGGACTAGCTATCGCCTGTTTCAAAAACTGGAAAGATTTTTCCTGTTCCGTTCCCCAGTGGAATTTTATGTTCTTTTTGCGCAGCGAATTTAATGGGGCTGCATGCTCGGCAAAATTTGGGATATACTTGGAGTAGAAATTGGCCATGCCAATGAAACGAGCAATGCCCTTGGGGTCTTTAGGAGGTTGAAAATCCATGATGGCCTGTGTACGGTTGGGATCTATAGTAACTCCTTTGTTTGAGATTAAATGTTCTAAGAAGGAAATTTCCTGAACTGCAAATCTTACTTTTTTGGTATTTACTGTCAAACCTGCTCCACGTAACCTGTGGAGTACTTTTGTCAGGTGGTTAGATGCTACTCAAATGATTCCGAATATACCACTACATCATCCAAATAATTGAAGACGAACTTAAATTTTAAATCCCCAAGTATGTGGTCAAGCAGTCGTGTCAGCACTTGTGCTCCGGTGGCCAGGCCAAAGGGAACTACTGTATATTGGTAGAGATTTCAGGGGACACAAAAACCAGTGATAGGTTGGGAATTTTGGGTCAGTGGAATTTGGTGATAGGCTGAATTAAGGTCGAAAATACTGAAATATTTTGCCTTGCTGAATCAATGGCAGGCTGTGTTGAGGTCTGGGAGAGGAACGGCCTCTAAATTTATTTGCTGATTCAGCTTTCGGTAGTCGACCACCAAATGGTGATCTTGACCTTTAGGTACCAGAAATGTGGGCGAAGAGAAACTGGAGGTCGAGAGCTCGATCACCCCTTTATCCAAAAGGTCCTGAATGTGGTCACGCATGATTTTCATTTTGGGACCAAGCAACTGATATGGGTGGCATCAAAAGTTTTATATCGTATTCCATTAAGTGGGTGCATCCTAAATTTTTTGTTAGAACATCTGAAAATTTGTCGCACAGATTTTTAATCGCTGATTGCTTTTCATGGCTGAGATGTTCCAGAACTAAATTATTTGCATACTCAATGCTTGTTGTTATATTGTTGGTGTGGCCTTGGAGTACAGATTCTTGCCTAACCAAAGGGATGACAACATTTTTATTAAATTTAAATTAAATATTTTGTGCATGTAGGTCAATCACCAATCCTGTTTTAGCAATAAAATCCGAGCCAAAAATAAGTTCTGTTGCTAAATCATTACACACTAAGAATAGGAATGTCCATGAAAACAACTCAATTTTGACTTTGATTACCACAGCGGTGTCAATGTGTAAGGGCTGCTCAGAGGCTGTAAAACATCTCACATTTGTTGATTCAAGTTTCTTAATTAAATGGTTTTCCTGCAATTTTCGAAAAAGAGTTCCTGAAATAAAGCTGCGAACAGAACCTGTGTCAATTAATCCAGGTATTTTATGTGTGCCAATCAAGGTGCTGGCATAAAGAGGCGCAGTAGGGATTTTACCAAAAATGTTATGACAAGTACGTTTTCCTGGAACCTTCGGACAAATACAAGTTTTGCACTGAGTAAGGTTAGGGAAAGTGCTCTTTGTGCTTCTTGGTTGAGTAATGTTTTGATAATTTTGTTGCTGATTTAAAACCCTTTTTCCTTTTTGGAAAGTTTTTCCTGTTCTACCTCTTTTCTGATTGAATTTTCCTGAATAATTACATTTATTCTTGTTAAAATCTTTGTTACCCATTAGGGGCTTCTCTGTCACTGAAGTGTAGGTAATTTTGGAAAGGCGATTATCCTTGGCATATAGCTTAGGTGGCGCAGAGTACTTGTTCTCTGACCACCGAGTTACAGGTTTTTTGATGTTTTTGAATTCTGGTAGTATTGGGTTCTGTTTTTCGTGCGACATTCCTCAACTACATGCCCCTGTCATTTGCAGAATGGGGTTTTCATTTGTGGGTAGTTGTATCTAGCCTGTTGGTTGTTGTGAGAGGACTGTTTGGATTTGAAATTAGTATTCATGTTTTCGTTCCTGGGCCCTTGTGGCTCCGTGTGAATTACTTGCTGATTCCTTTGGTAGTCGGCATACTCAACATTTATTGACTGAATACACCATCGGTCTAGCTCGGCCAAATTCTGTGGTCGAGTCTGGAATACCGATCGTGAACGCTCCGCTGGATTAATTCCATCAATAATGTTAGTGACAATTTCGCATTCTGAAACTCCTAAACAAAGGACTTGAGTAGTATGTAAATGACGGTCCGAGATCAGGCTTCAGGCTGATTCTGACGTCACGGCGGCCATTTTGGATTGTGACGTCACGGCGGCCATCTTGGATAAGCGTAATGGGACACAGCGGATTAAACATTATTGCAACGATCGGGTATCGAACCGAGGACGGGAATCGATCGAATCAATATGTAAATTAATGAGTGATTTATTTAATGAATTTTGGAACTCTTCCCGAATTTCTAGCTAAATAATTACGGATTTTCAAGATGGCGGCCAAATGACAAGATGGCGGGTGTCACAGCAATAATAAATGATTACTGCACTCTAGCGGATACGAATTAAACTAACATGTCATCGGCGCACTCTAGCCGACGATACAATGATGATGGCTTCCAGCATCGAAGACAAGATGGCGGACATGACGTCATACTAGGTGACGATATATATGCTTTGAAAAAAAGTGGTGGGAGTCAGTCTGCCTGCAGTCACCTAGGGGGAAGGATCGGTCGCCATTTTTATTTTTTTGCACTCGTCGGGTTCCAACCGAGGACTCCGAACTCCGTGTCGTACATGTTTGTTTTTTGTAATTATTTTATTAAAATTTTATTAAATTAATTTTTTTATAATTTTTTAAAAAAATTTCGTTAAAATCGGATAATAAATAAAAAAGTTAAAGATGGCGGCCGTAACGGAAATTTCAACGATGACGTCATCATCCAATATGGCGGAAAACACATCGCCGGAATTTTCTAGAACACAATGACGTCATTCAAAATGGCGGATCCAAGATGGCGGATCCAAAATGGCCGCCGTGATCTACTTGTCCCGTTACGTTATGTCCCGTTACACTGTGTCCCGTTACGCTGTGTCCCGTTACGCTTATCCAAGATGGCCGCCGTGACGTCACAATCCAAAATGGCCGCCGTGACGTCAGAATCCAAGATGGCGGACACCGGCACCGGCACCACAGCCTGAAGCCTGATCTCGGACCGTCATTTACATACTACTGACTTGTGTGGCCAGCCTAATGTCTGATATGTAGTGGGGTAATGCTTCGTTTTTGTGTTGCAATCTATTGTACCACTCTAGTCTCAGGTTCGTGATCATACGAGCTGGAATAAAAAAAAACTCAGTACATCAGCATGATACTGGTCAAAGTTCCAATTATTTTCTATAGCCATAGAAGTTCGCTCACTCAGTGGTGGTTGAGTAAATGGAAATATTACCTCAAACAGTAGTTTATCTGGTATGTTACCCTTTTGGTGCAATTTGAGCAGGTGGCATAGAAATTCGATTAGTTTTGTCGGCTCTAACCCGTTGGTTTCCGGGAAGCCTGTTAACAATCTTTCCACTGGGTGGGCAATTTTACCATAGACCTGATATTCGTGTCCTGGAGTTGCGGGTGTTTGGACCTGTGTTTGTACAGGGGTGGGATTGATATTTTGTGTCTGTGAGGGATGGGGGTTGTTTTGGGGGAAGGAGGCTACTGGGGCTAAGGGAAGGTAGGTTGTGGAAGGACTGATCTGTGGCAGCTGCTGGTCTGCCACAGGAACGGGTGGTACAATTACTGGTTGGGAGACAGTGGCTTCCAAGGTGCATGGGAACGGCTGGGGTAGGGGTGAGACTTGTGTGCCGAGAGCCAAGGGGGAAGGATGATGTTCAGGGGTAGTTTGGATCGAAGAGAAGGCAGAAGGAAACTGATGGTAGGGGTTGTAAGTAGTGTGGATGGTGGGGGGAGATGCATCTGTTGGGAGGGATGAAAGGCAAAGCCTGGAATGGGGTGAGTGTAGGTTACCTTGGTAACTGGGTGGGATGCAGGCGCCATGACAGTTGCGAAAGGGAACAGCGTACGACCTGGAGTGTAAGTGATGGTGGTGAAAGAGGGATGGCTCATGAATGGAAGGGAGGGAAAGGAAACTGGTGGTGGGGGTGGAGAATGCACGGGTGGTGATGCTGGTAAGGGTGAAGCAAGAGAGGGGATAGGCTGCAACACATGTGGCCCTGTTCTTGGGTCGTGGAGGGGTGTTGTCCTTGGATTGGGTTCTGTGGTTGTATTACTTCCAGGCATTTGCAGCTGGGGACTGGAAATTGGATTTTCAGGCTCGGGAAATTTCTGTTCTAATAAGAGAAGCTTGGTTTTTAACCTATAGGTGAGCTTTGGAATTTGTTGCCGACACTTCTCTACTTCCTTGCGGTAAACTTCATTCAATTTACCCGGGGACAAAATCACTAAATTTGTGAGTCTGGTGGAGACATGTGAAAGTCGTGTAAGAACACGCAGTATGTTATTTTTGTTTGTTTCCGCATCCAAGGTATTGGTATAACTAGCAATGTCTTGGAACTTGCTAACCGATGTATTAAATTCGTCTAGGGCATCCAGTGTCAAATTCGTCACTGATGGCTGTATTTGATCATGACAAGCGGCCCTAAGTCGTTTTCTTAACATTTGGGCATCACCTAATGAAGATAGCCCCCGGAGGACTAGCTCATACGCTGCCTCGTCTTTCAAGAGATACTCTGGTGTAATCATCTTACATTAGTTTCGGTACAACTTGCTATAAAAAAATTAAGGTGTAGAAACACCACTCATAACATATACTTAACCTAGACTTAAACCTAAGGACACTCTTAGACTAATAAAACACTTATTTTAAGTCTTACACTAATTTATAACAGAAAGCTCTTGTTGATTACCCTGAACTCTGCCAGGAGTAAGGAGATTAGCGGATATGTTTGGGCAGTTACCAAGGTTTAAAAAGGTTTTGATTTTATACGTAGCTTATTTAGCAAAAGGGGAAATTTTCTTAACAAAATTTGCTGCTAAAGGTGGGAACCATTGGGTACCTGTAACGATGGGCGATCGTAATTATCTGCGCCGATGTATCAATTGTAGAGAGACCCTTAGCAGGACTCGAGTCGCGTGCCCGAGATAGCGGGTCTGCGACGTGTGTTATCACCGCAGGCGGACGTACTCCGTTAGAAGAGGCGTGAAGGGGGGGGGGGGGCGCTTGTTCTGCCGGGACAAGGTCGGTTGACGTCACAAGGGCGTCGGCCTTGCGAGGTCGCTGAGCGACAATTGGTGAGGGGGAGGGGGAGTGGGCTACAGCGTGATATGGCAGTCACGGGCGGTCCGGCTGGACGCGCTAGTTAAAGAAGGGGAGGGGGGGTCAAGCAGCTGAATGGCTGGACAGCGCCGAAGTCAGAGAGGCGGCCAGCGGGAAATGAAAATATTGTTCTACTGAATTTAAAATGTCAACTCTCTCTCTCATTAGTTCGGAGTTAATAGCGTAAATATTTATAGGGCCTACTAAATAGGAAGAAAATACGCAAAAATTTAAAGCCAAGTGACGATTTTTTTTTAATCTTTAGTAGAAACAATCTTTTTATATTTTATTTTTATGTATGAGAGTTAAATATAGTATCACCAAGGGAAATACTATCCGCCAGTCACAGTTTACAATTAAAAAATTAAAAGATTAAAAAAAATCTGTATTTGAAATTATTATTAAATTTTTTGTAGAACTTCAACACTTAGGGTAGACTTATAAGCAAACCATTCTAATTGCATTTAACCAATGCTCTGCTACCATCTGTGCCCCTTGTGTAGTTAAAGAAACTTTATCTATGGTTTTGAAAATACTGGAAGCTGCATCAAGTGGGCGAAACAGTAACAACTGTATACTCAGAGGACACAAGGGAGCAACCAAAAATATTAGTTAGTTCTCACAAAGGGAACTAGGAAGGAGGAACGTATTTGAAGTGAACAACAAATATGTTTGCTTAAAATTTACCCTTTTTATTGTTAGTTAAGATCTGCATTATATTATTTTGATGTTCTTTGAAATTACAAAATTACCACTATTGGAATCAATAATTAATTATTTTAAAGGGGGCCCGGGCCATTCGAAGTCATTAGTTACAATTTTATGATACATTTCATAAATGAGACTATGAAAATAACCATAATAGTTTTAACATTAATACATTCCATAGTTATAAAAAAACATTAATTGCTCTGATTGGTGCTGAAGTACATATTCAAAATGTTGCATAGCGGACAGTTCACTGGCGGAGTATAACTAGGAGGTTCTGGGCAGGGCTTCAATCTCCGAAGGATCGGCGTAAATTTGGCAGACTAAGTCTTGAAAGGAAACTTCACTCGAGTCTTGAAACATTTCTTGACTCAAGTCTTGAACCCCACTGGAATCAAAAGGGAGTCCAGTGGTCAAGAATAGTAAACTAATTAAGTTAGGGCAAAAGGGTAACTAGGAGGCAACAATTGTCAAACAGGACGTTGGTTTTTCCACTTACTGATCTGGGGTTGATGTGAGTGAAGTGAAGTTACTCCCCGAAGGGAGGCGGCGCGGGTAGTCGCGATGAACCGTCGCGAAACATTATGCGAAATTACTACTTGGCTAAACGAATGGCAAAAGCCAACCAGAAGAATAAAAAATAAATGTTAGGGAACACTCCCGAACTTGAGAGATCACATCTCTTAACTAGATTGCGGCGGCCGAATATGTTAAAGGCGCTGCCGATGAAGTTCCGGCGCGAGACGCTATCGCGGTGACCGCCGAAGGAAGAATCTCCCGCTCTTCCAGGTGACATGAAGTTAAGTTCGAGCGAGAGGCCCGAAGTCTTAGGGAGTGGGAGAAGTGGCCTCTGATTGGCTAGAATAAACCCGGCTGAGTACTTGCTCCGCCCTTAAAAAAAAATTAATGAAGAGGTCTCATTGACTAACTTAAAGGCCTCAGAGGTGCAAAGCAGAGCGCTCTGTTGGGGGACAACAGGAACTGACTCTGTGTTGGTACGCAAGAGTCCCACGAGGGGGGGGGGGGGGGGGTGAACTTAGCAAACGTTTGTACCATATGGAGCCCTCTTGGTGCGAGCTCTGTCGGGGAGGAAAGGAACTTAGATTAAGTATTGTCGCGGCCGCCAGAGCGCTCGCCCCGACGCCTAAGAGAAGGTAATTTAGTTCGCCGTGTCGCCGGGAGATGGCGCGAGCTGTGAATTCGCCGGCCTGGGGACTGTTATAGAGACCGGGAGGGGGTTTAACCAGATGGAAGGATCTGGAATGGATAGAGGGGAAAAGAGAAGGGGGGTTAGTGCTGCGTAGTGGGAAAGGCCGCCTACAGGACTCCCGAGGCGTGTCTGGACCGACTGTAACCTGTGCCGGCGAACCTGACCAAAGTTGCTTCGGTCAACTGTAGCTTGAGCTACGGGTGTGCCTTTGAGGGCTGACGGAAGCAATGGTAGCGTGTGGCAGGACGTGCGCAGAGCACTGAAGGGGTGCGAAATTTCACTCGCGTACGTGCCGAGGAGCGGGGAGACATGAGACGATGCTTAATCAGGACTTGAGTGGTGTGGGAGCCCGTGGATGAAACGGCCGGAGACAAAATTAAGTAGGAGAGTACAATACTGGGATAAAATTTTGATAGGCTGTAACAGGCTACAGAAAAAAATACTTAAAATATTTATTTAAATTATACTAAGCCTCTAGATGAGCCAGGAGAATATGACAATTTATGGCTCAAAGTGTGCATGACCAGTCAGCCAATGTTCTTGTCTCAACTAACCTTACATCAAAGCAACGCACTTCATTAAGTCTTAGATCCCGGGCTTTCAATGTTTTCCTACCTCTCACTCCTAACCTAACTAGGTTGTTGAGAGAGGTAGTTGATGGCACAGTCTTTATGGCAAAGAGAATAGCATTGTTATTTTTTTTTTTTCATTCTAGGTGTGGAAGTGGCGTTCACAGGAGGAGGGGTTTGTATAATGAGCTGTGGGAGAATGTTCTGCCTGTAGACTCCCATATTGAAGCACGGGGGCATAAGCTAGTTTATATATAAAGATAATTCATACCAGCTTTCTAGTTTATATATACTTAAACTGGTTAGAGTAATAATAATACTATACATATTTTCAAAATATTTTTTATTTAGTTACATACCTGATTTTCTCTTAGAATCAGTTTTAAACACTGCCACATCGAACCCACTCTCAGAGAATATCTTTTGAGGTATTTCATGCGACACAATTGCAATATCTTCTGGTGCTGCAACAGAGGATAATATTTTAGTATTTTACGTATACTATGTTTTTTAGAAGAATAACTCTCTAAAATATTTATGAATATAAAGGGTAATATTTTGAAGCAAGAACCTTGTTACCAAAATTCGTTAAATTTAAATATTTTTGTCGTGCAAGGTTAATAAACTAAATGTTTATTCTTACCTTCAGCATTGCAGCCAG
Source organism: Bacillus rossius redtenbacheri (assembly GCF_032445375.1). NCBI lineage: Eukaryota > Metazoa > Arthropoda > Insecta > Phasmatodea > Bacillidae > Bacillus > Bacillus rossius. Next base: position 13,477,674 of record NC_086337.1, read on the forward strand.
CCAGCCTCTGAATTAACACATGACCTTCAAATGGGTTGGAAGCGACGAGTGTTAGTGACAAGTGTTGCTTCTGTAGCTCAGCAGGAAGGTCTACTACAAATCTCTCAGTTCTCCAGGCCCTTTCAGCAAGTTCCTACGTCAAAAATTAACAATATGTAAAATCAGTGAATCAATATTATCAATTTAACTAAAATCGTACATTTAAACACAGATAATTTATCATTCAGTATAATTTACAAAAAGCTAATCCAAAAATATATGCTGCAAAATCGTCTACAAGCATTTGGAATCTAGTTACCTAACTCATGATCTTACAGAGCTGCGCTGAGCGGCCTGTACAACTGATGCCCACCCCAGCCTTGCGGGACACCCAAAACATTGGCTGAAGTGAAAACAGTTTTGTGCCTTGTGAAAACAGTTCTGAATGACTGTATTTTAAGACAGTGATAATCCACCTAACTAAATGATAATCTATCAAAATTAACATACACAATAGAAATAAGATACACAATATAAATATTGTAAGATACGAAAATCTATATATCAACATATATATAGTATGTATCAAAATTCATGTTACAACGCTTGAGGGTAGAAAGCTCTTATTATTTGCAACCATTTTTGCCAATAAACATGTTGCCGGAAACGCGTAGTTAAGCCCCTGTAGCCCCAGAAAAAGTCAGCGTAGGCAACCCTTTGTAGAGTGTTATGTTGTGGATGTGCGGGCGTTCGAGTAGAGAAATAACCTTTTTAATCGTGGCACAGATTTTAATTTCACTCTGGAATCAATCACAGCTTCGGCTTTGTTTCACAACATTGAAATTGTTGAATACGTTTTAACAACGTGACAGCCTAAAGCAACGGCTCAAAAACACGCCCACCTTGAGCGACACAGAGGTGGCAACGGCGAATCATGTTTTCACGGATACGCTGGAGCATGTGTGGAGTCGACCTTATGATTTCGAACGCTTCAATGATTCGCTGTGTAAGCTCTTCTACCGTTTCTACTGGCGTAGCGTAGATAAGCCCTTTTACGTAACCCCACAGAAAGAAATCTAATGGGGTTAGGTCCGGTGACCTTGGCGTCCATGCGACAGGGCCCGCTCGTCCAATCCATCGGTTTGGAAATATTTGGTTTAAATACTCTCGTACTTGCAGGGAAAAATGAGGTGGTGCCCCTTCATCTTGGTACCACATCACACGTCGGACATGCAATGGAACCTCTTCAAGAAGACCTGGTAGTTCGTTCTGAAGGAAGTGGAGGTATCCGGCGCCGGTAAGTCGTGGCGGAAGAAAAAAAGGCCCGATGAGTACGCCGTCAACAATACCGGCCCACACATTAACTGGAAAACGTTCCTGGTGAGCTGTAACACACGTTGCATGCGGATTGACATCATTCCAAACATGACTGTTGTGCGAATTGAGAATAGTCTATTGAGTGAACTTGGCTTCATCGCAGAATAAAACCGCTAACTCGGGGTTACTCAATACTCTTCGAATGTATCAACGAGAAAAGGTCATGCGAAGAGGATATTCCGCCAGACCCATGTGTTGCACTTTTTGAAGGTGGTACGGGTACAAGAGTTGCTCATGAAGAACTCGCCAAACAGCCATTTTGTCAGCGTCCATATCGGAACCTTCTGCCCTTGTGCTTGTATCCGGATTCTCCTAAAATCTCTTAAGTACATCTTCAAAACTGGGAGTACGAACCCTGCGTGGAGCACCAGCATTTAGTCTTGTGACGGCACATATACCAGTATCACGCATTCGCTGAGTAAGTCTTGCAAACATGGTGTGAGCTGGAATCCTACGACCCGGATATCGTTCTTCGTACAGACGACGGGCGGCTCGTCCATTTTGTCTAGCTTCCCCGTAAACAAGCAGCATGTCCGTGTACTCACTAAACGTGTACTCCATTGAGCTCCACTAAAACGTCGCCCTTTTTAGAACCACAGCGAAAGAAATGACACCACGAGTTTGCTTGTACGACAGAACAGTCAACGACAGACCACCAGTGATATCAAAAAACACTGCGACACTGTGATGTCATGCTGCGCAGTGCTATGGCACGGCACGAACGGAAGAAAGGTGAGGGCGCCACCAACGGAAGTAAAAAGGGGCGGGGGTCAGCATTCGACATTGTACAGTCCTCTCGAGCGCTGCCTGGCGTCGTAAACCCGTAATTCACCACAGCATCGTCTGTCTCGCACAAAGCCTAACGCTGACTCTTTCTGGGGCTACAGGGGCTTAACTACGCGTTTCCGGCAACATGTTTATTGGCAAAAATGGTTGCAAATAATAAGAGCTTTCTACCCTCAAGCATTGTATCAACATGAATTTTGATACATTCTGTATATACCAGGATTTTGGCATGTATGTGTGACGTCGATAAACCCTGACACCGTTTGACCGATCGCCATGAAATTTGGCACATCGAAGTGTTTTTTTCATTGAGAAGGTTTTTATGCTATCCATTTTTTTGTAAGATGCCGCTAGATGGCGCTGCAGCGCATCAACTTCTAAACCGCTCAACAGATCACCATGGGCAAACAGAAAACCATAGGTCATAGACAGTAGTTGTGTATCATTTCTCTACGTCCACTACACTGCCATACAGCGCTATCGCCCTGTGTTCAGCCCGGGCAACGCCGTGTACTACAGCAATAAATAACTATTATTCTTTTATTTATAGGAAAATGACATTTGCATCACACGCAACTAAACTATCTTTGGACGTCTTATCTGTCAATAAACATTAAATATTAGCAATTATTTGAACATAAAATAAATATACACAGTGCCGGGTTCTGCTAGTCAAATATAAAATAAAAACTATACCAGCCTGAAGATGTTCAGTTTGATACCCCCAACTAAAATCAAAAATATAATAGAAATAAGTCAAGCCTCAAAAATTAATAAAATTAAATCAAAATATTTCTTGAAAATATCATAAATACTATAATAAACAAAAATATATAAGCCAAATAAAATAAAAGTAAACCTGATCAATATAAAATAATCAAATGGAAATCCTGATTCATACATTAACCTCCATCAGGCGTAGTCAAACACCATTCAGCGGTGTTCCGTGAGCTGGCGAGGTGGGAAGTGACATAGTGCCATCTACTGACAGTAGACAGGACAGCATCGGCCATATTGTCACTATTTTGACAAATCGTAACCATCTGGAAAATCTGTCTCAGCAAAATATTCGAAAAAACATTTTAAAAACATTTAATATTTTTGTAGCACTGCAAATGGTGTACCAGCTGACATAAAGTGATATTTTTTCTCAATATTTTGTCTACATCACGAAACTTGAATCATTAAAAGTTTAAATATCATAATATCAATTTTACTAATGTCCTAGGTTTGATCTCTCACCAGTGTAAATAAGTAATTTATAATCAACATTTATTTATTAAAACGTATTTACTTACATGTATTCTCAATCGATGAAAATCAATTCATGCAATAAGTCTGTGAATTACTGGGTTAAACAGAAAATATATATTAAGACACTGAACATCACTAAAAGGCAAACACCATGCACGTCTGAGCCTTACTTCGTATAGTATAATACTCAGTAAGTTTTACGCAAACTGTATTTTTACTCATATACTACAAATGCATTATGCCCAAAACAGGGCACAGTACAGGCATAAAACCAGGTCTTTGAACTATTAAGCATACTGTAAGCTCCTACTGAAAACGCTTTACGCCTATCGCCCAATCTTCTTCCAATAACCAAGCCTTTGCATACTAAGCTCGACCCACATCATAATAACCCAGTTAACAGAAATCTACAAGCAAGTACAATAATCGTATCCGAACCACAAGATCGATCTTGGTCATACTCAGTGTATACTGTTACATGTGTGCTAGGAGGCAAGGCCGCGTCGCGTGACAGGTACCTTGAGCGGGCCTTCCTGCAAGTCTGGCCAGCGGCCCCACACGGCCATTCACGTCACGTGCCGTCCATTCACTTAAGGCATGCCACTCGTGCCTGGCTGGATTATAGGGCAATTCCGGGCTTACAGAGACCGCCGCGCGGAGTGGCACGAATAAACACCGCCTTTTTCGATGTTTGGGCGTCGGGTCGGCCCAGGATGAAGCGACTCTTCACAGCGGCTCTCGTCGGTTCGAGAAGGGAACCACAGGTACTTAAGCAGCGACGCCAGCCTCCGCGGCAGTTCCGAGAATTCAGAGAGTTCCGCGAGCGAAGGAAAGTCCGACATCGGCGAAGAGGGTGAGAGACGCCCTCGAGAGTGGCGCGACGCGGAGCGACGGGACCGTGAGAGTGCGACCGAGTGGCGCGAGACTGTGTGTGTGTGGACAGGCGCGAGGTAAGGGGTGAAATAATGTTGAGTCTAGCTCCAGTGCGGAGTAGGAATTGTGGAACTTGACAGACATTTAGTGACTTGAGAATAAAAATCGGTAATTTCCAGTGACTGGTAATCGGCCATTTTTAAGTACAATTATTTATTATTAATGTAAATATTAGTATTTAATAAAACTTAACTAAGCTATCCCTTACGAACCCAGGTCCCCCACATTAAAGAGTAACAATATTCTAACATTATCATTACCTCAATCTTAAAATTAAGCTACTAAAAGTAACCTACATAATGTAATTTCTTCTACATTAGATCATTAACACTAGTTTGATATCATAGCTTTACACTTATACTAAGCCTCTGATGCTTGCAGTCTCGTCACTGCTGCTTGCAGTCTCGCCGCTATCAGTTCGTGTTAATAACCTGCTACACTGGTTAGAGCTTAAAATTTTGCGTAGTGGGTTTTTAACACAATCATTCATTTTAAATCAAATTCCTTGCTGCAGTTTCTACAGCGATGTCCTTCCGATTCAGCTGCAAATATACCAGGATCCATGTTAGCTTCTGTGACGAATGATAAATGCAAATTAAATATTTATTTAGAGTAGTATACGAATGTATGTTCTGGGACTGGCTTCTGGCTGTGGATTGATGATTGTCGTCCGCCATCTTGGATTGTGACGTCACGGCGGCCATCTTGGACTCAAAATTCCACAAAAATCCTCAAAAATGATTCAAAATGACTCAAAATTTCTTGTTTTAAGAAAAAATTTCCCGTTTTCGAGGGAAAAATTCCCGTTTCGAGGGAAAATTTTCCGTTTTATTCCTTAAAAATCCCAGCGGCTGAAAATTCCTAAAACTGGCTTAAGCATCCTTAACTCAAGCCAACGTTAAGCCATTTATAGGATTATGACGTCACCGTTGCAATTTCCGTTACGCCCGCCATCTTTAACTTTTTTATTATCCGATTTTAATGAAAAATTTTTTAAAATTTATAAAAAAATTAAATTAATAAAATTTTAATACATTTTTTATAAAAAATATACTTTTTAGACACGGAGTTCAGAGTCCTCGGTTCGAACCCGACGAGGTCAAAAAGAAACTAAAAATGGCGACAGGCTCCTTCCACCACGGAAGTCACCTACAGACTAACCTACCACCACCAATAACAAGGTCAACTAGTATGATGTCATGTCCGCCATATTGTCTTCGTCTGCTGGTAGCCATTATCATCTTGTTATCGTCGGCGAGAGTGCGCTGACACCATGTTAGTTTAATTCTTATCCGCTAGAGTGCAGTAATCATTTTTATTGCTGTGTCACCCGCCATCTTGTCATTTGGCCGCCATCTTGGAATCGTGTAATTATTTAGCTAGAAATTCGGGAATAATTCCAAAATTCATTAAATAAATCACTCATTAATTTACAGATTGATTCGATCAGTTTCAGTCCTTGGTTCGATACCCTATCGATGCAATAATGTTTAATTTGATGTAAAAAAATAATAATTTCATTATTCCATGTTCAACATTCTTAAAGAGACATTAAAACCTCTACTGTCATCATCATCCTATAAGCCATCAACACCAACATATTGGTAATTCATAATTTTAATGCTAGAGATTCGGGAAAAAGTTCAGAAATCATTAAATAAATTTCCAATCAATGTACTGATTAATTAGATCGACTTAGGTCCTTGGTACGATTCTGGACGATGAAAAAAAAATAACAATTTAACATAATAGTAACAGGTTCGAGGAATTAAACACCACAAGTTCTTTCACAAACATAATATTTATTACATAATTTCTATTCTACTACAGGATCACTTACGAAAGCCAGCAAATTTACAATCATTTAGTTCCGCAGCGGTGTGAAATGACTAATTCTTAGCTCCAATCGGTTTATACTAGACAGAGTCCAGCCAGAACCTTTACAGACATAGTTCTCCTCTTCTTGACAGAGTTTCTGGATTCCGTTTTTAACAGTTTGCTTCACATCGTCAGAACTGTAAATTACTGCAGCCGATGTCTTGAATGCACACTTCTTCACTTTGTCATCTAACGGATACGGCTTTCCATATAGACAGTCCAACCACAAGTTATATTTCAAAGGTCCGTTTGTCGCTACGTCATCAGTAAGCTGATTGATTATGTTCTGTCTAATATCATCAAGAAAAGTACAAATGTCCTTCGACTCACCGAACGTATTTAGATAATAATAGTCTTTCAACGTTCCACGAAATGCAGACTGCGCCAAGTAGAATCCATTATCGTTTACTTGTAATGCACCGAACACAGTCTTAGGTTTAGTTCCATGTCCAGACGTCATAGCAATCGGTTTCTGCACATCTGTTTTTTTGCTTGTACGCTCACGAGTCTCCAATCTAAAGCGAGGAGTCGAAATGTTGACAGGTAGTTCAGCAGGAGCACAGACTCCACCTTTACATTTTTTCGCATGATGTCGCAAACTGTCAATTCGAGTAAACCATTTAAGGCACTCATCACAGCGAAACTTCATTCGAGAAGGATTCTTCGTGCATTTGCTCCGCTCATGTCTTCGTGCATCATGGGAAAATGCAAACGACGTATCACAGTAGCTGCAAGGATACCGTGGTGATGAAGACGAGCCTTTCAGACCTGATCCAGATACAGGCGTTGCAACAGTAGTACCATTTCCAGGCATACTCTTATGCACATCGATGCATCGTTGTTGCGCCGAAACCTTTACTTTCTGCCGCACAGCAGGACCTTTGCATGCCTTCATGTGCGTTTTCATATTATCTTTTCTGGCAAACTGCTTATGACATTTCTCACAAACAAACATTTTACGATATAGGTTCTTGGCACATTCGCTCCTCTCGTGTCGTCGAGCATTGCTGCTGTTTGAGAAAATCTTGTCACAGTAACAGCACCGATGTTCGTTAGTTGTTGTCGATTCGGCATCCATTGAAGCCTCCATCGAGGGCGAAACGAAGTTCGTCGAGTTTTCCTGCACAGCCAGCACTACCGGCATTAAAGTCTCTTCTGCTGGTGGTATCGCGTCTGATGAAGTCTCCTCCAGTGTTGTCGCTGTGGTTGTCAACGGAATCTGCTCCTTCTCCGTCGTAGCTGTCGTCAAGGTTCCCGTAGTCGACGGTACAACCTCCATCGAGTTCGACGTTAAAGACGGTAAAGATGCCATCGAGGTCTCAAGAACAGCTAATTGACACGACTTATGCACCAGAAGAAACAAACTAGACGATCCTTACACCGCCGACGTCAGTAACAAACTGAGCGACCTACTGTCTAGGACTCGCTTATATACATGCACCGTATGGAATAATACGCTAGTCAAATCAAGAACCATTTACAATAATACTAGAGTCAAATCTACAAATTAAAAAAGAGGATCATTTGATCGAAAAAAAATTCGATCTCTCCAATATACGCCAGGCTCCAAGAGCTACAATTCACGTCATCAGATCCATCTACATTTTGCTCCTATGCGTCAATTGACCATTAGCTGCAAGCGCTCCAACAGCTCCATCAGCTCCAACAAGTAATTTACGCAATGTACGCACAATACATGCAATTTACATGCAATAAATGTAATGATCACACAGTACACACAGGAAACGGAACGTACACACAGCACACACACAGGAAACGGAACGTACACACAGTACACACAGGAAACGGAACGTACACACAGTACACACAGGAAACTGAACGTACACACAGTACACACAGGAAACTAAACGCACACACAGTACACAAGGGAAACTAAACGTACACACAGTACACACAGGAAACGGAACGTACACACAGTACACAGAGTAAACGGAACGTACACACAGTGCACACAGGAAACTGAACGTACACACAGTACACACAGGAAACGGAACGTACACACAGTACACACAGGAAACGGAACGTACACACAGTACACACAGGAAACGGAACGTACACACAGTACACACAGGAAACGTAATGATCACACATACAGTAGCGGAAACACACACAGGCTTAGTTGGAAATCAGAATACAAGAAATAAAAACATTAAATTTTTACTTTCAATATTTTATTACTTCTCAACATTACACAAATACAAGTAAAAGAAGCCATTATTGTATTTAGCCAGCTTTCCTCAGTTCTTTGAGTATGAAGGATTTTTCTTTGATGCACGGATAGTTTCCTGCACAAAGCGAGCCATGTAGAAGTCTTAGCCGGTCAACCAATATGTTTGGATCTTTCCATGATGTGTAATCAATCTCTTCTTCCACCGTCTTACTTGCTTGTTTATTATAAATACTTTTATTATCACAATCATCCCAGTGATCATAATAAGCATTATCAGATTTATTTATTATAACACGACGTTTCCATCGTTTCGTTCTCAGGACATCGCCACATTCTTCGATCTTGTCAGCTCTAGGTGCTTCATCACAGTCTATGCCTTTGTCAACAGCCCCAGAGTCACTGTAACAATCACTGTAGAAGACATCCTCTTCACCCAGATTACCGTATGAATTCGCTATCGATGATGTCGAAGTGTCTTCATCGTCTTCATGCTTCCTTTTTAGGAGTCCATCATTTTTACAAAGAATGGAGGATCTACTGAATATACGCTTGAATGTATTCTCACTTTTCACGGTGTTGATACTTCCATTAGTTTTAGTCTTCCCGAAGCCATTAGCATCCTTCAATTTATGTTCTTCCTCACGATCGGGTGAGCTAATACCATCACGCTCAGGACAAGGAAAATTATTGTCCATAATGCAGATCACTCTTTTTTAGTCTAGTGGATCCATCGGTGTCCTCTATGTCGTAAGTAGTCTTGACTTTACATGTTCTACCATGTCTTTTTAAGCTGTCAATTCGTGTTAACAACCTGCTACAACGATTACAGCTTAACATGTTGCGTAGTGGGTTTCTAGCACAATCATTCTTCTCATGACGTCTAGCATTCCTTCTCATGACAAAATCCTTACCACAGTATCTACAGCGGCTTCCTTCCGATTCAGCTATAGATAACAAACCACGATCCATGGTAGCTTCTGTGACTAATGTTAGATACAAACTGCCAGTTTTCTCCAATTGGAACCATTTCTTAAATAGAGTTTTTGAAATATTTCATCAGCGAGAGTTAAGTTATCTAATGCAAAGCAAATTGATGCAAGTAGTTCCGGCTGTCGTCAACAGATGGCGGCACGTGTTGCTTGCAGGTAAATAATATATATTTCATTAATGTGGGATGCGGAACGCTCACTATCGATCGCAAAGGGAGGTTGGCTTCGATAGTATCCAAGGAGAAAAAAGTTCGTCCTTCCTGCTAGTGCTTCTCAGATTTCTCACGGTCCGCAATCTTGGATTACGATGTCACGGCGGCCATATTGGATGGGTGTGACCTTGACCTTTGACCGAAACCGCAGGAATGATCGCAAGCACACGGATTAACCATCAAAATATTGATAAGAATAATCAGGAGCACACAGAGAAAACCATCATAATATTGGCAAGAATAATCAGGAGCACACGGAGAAAACCGCCACAAGTTTTCTTTGATATCATTAAAATACAAAAAAAAATAATAATAAAAAATAAAAACTAAAAAAAAATTCAAACCTTCTGGCTTGTACTAGAACTCTATCTTTGCTCAACAATGAGAAGTTCACAAGCTAGCAGAATGTTTGAATTTTTTTTAGTTTTTATTTTTTATTAATTTTTTTTGTATGTTAATGATATCAAAGAAAACTTGTGGCGGTTTTCTCCGTGTGCTCCTGATTATTCTTGCCAATATTATGATGGTTTTCTCTGTGTGCTCCTGATTATTCTTATCAATATTTTGATGGTTAATCCGTGTGCTTGCGATCATTCCTGCGGTTTCGGTCAAAGGTCAAGGTCACACCCATCCAATATGGCCGCCGTGACGTCGTAATCCAAGATTGCGGACCGTGAGAAATCTGAGAAGCACTAGCAGGAAGGACGAACTTTTTTCTCCTTGGATACTATCGAAGCCAACCTCCCTTTGCGATCGATAGTGAGCGTTCCGCATCCCACATTAATGAAATATATATTATTTACCTGCAAGCAACACGTGCCGCCATCTGTTGACGACAGCCGGAACTACTTGCATCAATTTGCTTTGCATTAGATAACTTAACTCTCGCTGATGAAATATTTCAAAAACTCTATTTAAGAAATGGTTCCAATTGGAGAAAACTGGCAGTTTGTATCTAACATTAGTCACAGAAGCTACCATGGATCGTGGTTTGTTATCTATAGCTGAATCGGAAGGAAGCCGCTGTAGATACTGTGGTAAGGATTTTGTCATGAGAAGGAATGCTAGACGTCATGAGAAGAATGATTGTGCTAGAAACCCACTACGCAACATGTTAAGCTGTAATCGTTGTAGCAGGTTGTTAACACGAATTGACAGCTTAAAAAGACATGGTAGAACATGTAAAGTCAAGACTACTTACGACATAGAGGACACCGATGGATCCACTAGACTAAAAAAGAGTGATCTGCATTATGGACAATAATTTTCCTTGTCCTGAGCGTGATGGTATTAGCTCACCCGATCGTGAGGAAGAACATAAATTGAAGGATGCTAATGGCTTCGGGAAGACTGAAACTAATGGAAGTATCAACACCGTGAAAAGTGAGAATACATTCAAGCGTATATTCAGTAGATCCTCCATTCTTTGTAAAAATGATGGACTCCTAAAAAGGAAGCATGAAGACGATGAAGACACTTCGACATCATCGATAGCGAATTCATACGGTAATCTGGGTGAAGAGGATGTCTTCTACAGTGATTGTTACAGTGACTCTGGGGCTGTTGACAAAGGCATAGACTGTGATGAAGCACCTAGAGCTGACAAGATCGAAGAATGTGGCGATGTCCTGAGACCGAAACGATGGAAACGTCGTGTTATAATAAATAAATCTGATAATGCTTATTATGATCACTGGGATGATTGTGATATTAAAAGTATTTATAATAAACAAGCAAGTAAGACGGTGGAAGAAGAGATTGATTACACATCATGGAAAGATCCAAACATATTGGTTGACCGGCTAAGACTTCTACATGGCTCGCTTTGTGCAGGAAACTATCCGTGCATCAAAGAAATATCCTTCATACTCAAAGAACTGAGGAAAGCTGGCTACATACAATAATGGCTTCTTTTACTTGTATTTGTGTAATGTTGAGAAGTAATAAAATATTGAAAGTAAAAATTTAATGTTTTTATTTCTTGTATTCTGATTTCCAACTAAGCCTGTGTGTGTTTCCGCTACTGTATGTGTGATCATTACGTTTCCTGTGTGTACTGTGTGTACGTTCCGTTTCCGGTGTGTACTGTGTGTATGTTCCGTTTTCTGTGTGTACTGTGTGTACGTTCCGTTTCCTGTGTGTACTGTGTGTACGTTCCGTTTCCTGTGTGTACTGTGTGTACATTCAGTTTCCAGTGTGCACTGTGTGTACGTTCCGTTTACTCTGTGTACTGTGTGTACGTTCCGTTTCCTGTGTGTACTGTGTGTACGTTTAGTTTCCTGTGTGTACTGTGTGTACGTTTAGTTTCCTGTGTGTACGTTCCGTTTCCTGTGTGTACTGTGTGTACGTTCCGTTTCATGTGTGTGTGCTTGTGTACGTTCCGTTTCCTGTGTGTACTGTGTGTACGTTCCGTTTCCTGTGTGTACTGTGTGATCATTACATTTATTGCATGTAAATTGCATGTATTGTGCATACATTGCGTAAATTACGTGTTGGAGCTGATGGAGCTGTTGGAGCGCTTGCAGCTAATGGTCAATTGACGCATAGGAGCAAAATGTAGATGGATCTGATGACGTGAATTGTAGCTCTTGGAGCCTGGCGTATATTGGAGAGATCGAATTTTATTTTCGATCAAATGATCCTCTTTTTTAATTTGTAGATTTGACTCTAGTATAATTTAAATGGTTCTTGATTTGACTAGCGTATTATTCCATACGGTGCATGTATATAAGCGAGTCCTAGACAGTAGGTCGCTCAGTTTGTTACTGACGTCGGCGGTGTAAGGATCGTCTAGTTTGTTTCTTCTGGTGCATAAGTCGTGTCAATTAGCTGTTCTTGAGACCTCGATGGCATCTTTACCGTCTTTAACGTCGAACTCGATGGAGGTTGTACCGTCGACTACGGGAACCTTGACGACAGCTACGACGGAGAAGGAGCAGATTCCGTTGACAACCACAGCGACAACACTGGAGGAGACTTCATCAGACGCGATACCACCAGCAGAAGAGACTTTAATGCCGGTAGTGCTGGCTGTGCAGGAAAACTCGACGAACTTCGTTTCGCCCTCGATGGAGGCTTCAATGGATGCCGAATCGACAACAACTAACGAACATCGGTGCTGTTACTGTGACAAGATTTTCTCAAACAGCAGCAATGCTCGACGACACGAGAGGAGCGAATGTGCCAAGAACCTATATCGTAAAATGTTTGTTTGTGAGAAATGTCATAAGCAGTTTGCCAGAAAAGATAATATGAAAACGCACATGAAGGCATGCAAAGGTCCTGCTGTGCGGCAGAAAGTAAAGGTTTCGGCGCAACAACGATGCATCGATGTGCATAAGAGTATGCCTGGAAATGGTACTACTGTTGCAACGCCTGTATCTGGATCAGGTCTGAAAGGCTCGTCTTCATCACCACGGTATCCTTGCAGCTACTGTGATACGTCGTTTGCATTTTCCCATGATGCACGAAGACATGAGCGGAGCAAATGCACGAAGAATCCTTCTCGAATGAAGTTTCGCTGTGATGAGTGCCTTAAATGGTTTACTCGAATTGACAGTTTGCGACATCATGCGAAAAAATGTAAAGGTGGAGTCTGTGCTCCTGCTGAACTACCTGTCAACATTTCGACTCCTCGCTTTAGATTGGAGACTCGTGAGCGTACAAGCAAAAAAACAGATGTGCAGAAACCGATTGCTATGACGTCTGGACATGGAACTAAACCTAAGACTGTGTTCGGTGCATTACAAGTAAACGATAATGGATTCTACTTGGCGCAGTCTGCATTTCGTGGAACGTTGAAAGACTATTATTATCTAAATACGTTCGGTGAGTCGAAGGACATTTGTACTTTTCTTGATGATATTAGACAGAACATAATCAATCAGCTTACTGATGACGTAGCGACAAACGGACCTTTGAAATATAACTTGTGGTTGGACTGTCTATATGGAAAGCCGTATCCGTTAGATGACAAAGTGAAGAAGTGTGCATTCAAGACATCGGCTGCAGTAATTTACAGTTCTGACGATGTGAAGCAAACTGTTAAAAACGGAATCCAGAAACTCTGTCAAGAAGAGGAGAACTATGTCTGTAAAGGTTCTGGCTGGACTCTGTCTAGTATAAACCGATTGGAGCTAAGAATTAGTCATTTCACACCGCTGCGGAACTAAATGATTGTAAATTTGCTGGCTTTCGTAAGTGATCCTGTAGTAGAATAGAAATTATGTAATAAATATTATGTTTGTGAAAGAACTTGTGGTGTTTAATTCCTCGAACCTGTTACTATTATGTTAAATTGTTATTTTTTTTTCATCGTCCAGAATCGTACCAAGGACCTAAGTCGATCTAATTAATCAGTACATTGATTGGAAATTTATTTAATGATTTCTGAACTTTTTCCCGAATCTCTAGCATTAAAATTATGAATTACCAATATGTTGGTGTTGATGGCTTATAGGATGATGATGACAGTAGAGGTTTTAATGTCTCTTTAAGAATGTTGAACATGGAATAATGAAATTATTATTTTTTTACATCAAATTAAACATTATTGCATCGATAGGGTATCGAACCAAGGACTGAAACTGATCGAATCAATCTGTAAATTAATGAGTGATTTATTTAATGAATTTTGGAATTATTCCCGAATTTCTAGCTAAATAATTACACGATTCCAAGATGGCGGCCAAATGACAAGATGGCGGGTGACACAGCAATAAAAATGATTACTGCACTCTAGCGGATAAGAATTAAACTAACATGGTGTCAGCGCACTCTCGCCGACGATAACAAGATGATAATGGCTACCAGCAGACGAAGACAATATGGCGGACATGACATCATACTAGTTGACCTTGTTATTGGTGGTGGTAGGTTAGTCTGTAGGTGACTTCCGTGGTGGAAGGAGCCTGTCGCCATTTTTAGTTTCTTTTTGACCTCGTCGGGTTCGAACCGAGGACTCTGAACTCCGTGTCTAAAAAGTATATTTTTATAAAAAATGTATTAAAATTTTATTAATTTAATTTTTTTATAAATTTTAAAAAATTTTTCATTAAAATCGGATAATAAAAAAGCTAAAGATGGCGGGCGTAACGGAAATTGCAACGGTGACGTCATAATCCTATAAATGGCTTAACGTTGGCTTGAGTTAAGGATGCTTAAGCCAGTTTTAGGAATTTTCAGCCGCTGGGATTTTTAAGGAATAAAACGGAAAATTTTCCCTCGAAACGGGAATTTTTCCCTCGAAAACGGGAAATTTTTTCTTAAAACAAGAAATTTTGAGTCATTTTTGAGGATTTTTGAGGAATTTTGAGTCCAAGATGGCCGCCGTGACGTCACAATCCAAGATGGCGGACGACAATCATCAATCCACAGCCAGAAGCCAGTCCCAGAACATACATTCGTATACTTCAATTTAGAAACAGATATTTAAATGCTAATTTAATAATATATCAGTGCGATTTAATGTTCAGTTTTGAACGACTCGTGGCCAAATAGTTTGTCTTATCAACAGCAGATGTGTGCTGAGGATCTTTAAGTTTCACAAGGATATGAGAAATGAACAGAAACAAGGTGTGATTCCGTCTGAATATAATCACGCCAAATTTATTTAAGAAACATTTATAACAGATATAAAATTTATTAACATACAATTTCAATTACATAATTAAAGAGCTCTCAGATATATTAAAATATATGGGCCGGCCCTAAATAAGATTATAAAAAGGTTTCATTAAAATACATAAACCAATAAAAAAAAATACAAATATGTTCTAAACATCCCAGTTTACATTCTCAAAGTCCCAAGCAGTTTTTTGTATGATTAACTTCTTCGGACGTCATAATTTAAATAAAGTTAAAAAAAAAAGTTTATAAATACGGTAGCACCAGAGGTCGGTGCTTCGCTTCCCGGAGATCAGTAGTGAACATGATGCCAGGGCGTCTGTTTTTTGTTGAGGAAGGGTGTGAAAATGCCAATTTGGCGTCCGGCTCTTGGACTCTGTCTGTGGACAGTCCGAATCAAACCTGATCAGAACTAGTACACAGACAGTTAGCAAGCGGGGCAGAGAATGCCCGCAAAAGATAAGGGGAGGTTGGGGAATGACGATGATAGCAACTCACAAGACAGGGAAGTTGGCTTCTAGTTTCTGATGCGTCGCCAATCTGGATCTGGAGCTCGCGAATACGCGGCAGGCGCGGGTGTTTCCATCATGTCAAAAAGAAATTAATTAAAAGAAATAACTATTATGTTGATTACTGTACAGACGGACTAAACTACTTAAAGAAATTTACAGGGATCGCATCCCTTGTCTAATCGACTACATTGTCGGTTGCGGTCGAATGGAAGTCTTGTAGTGCGTTTCGTTGATCAGCCGATAATCTCAAACAGTCTTGTCTGCAATCGCGACACGAAGTGTCCGCGGAGGAGCCGCGTCTCGTAATTAAAAGGAAATGTTCAATCAAAATTGGAGGGGGAGACTGGGGGGTCCGGACCGAAAGATTCCAAAGTTCCCCGAATGGGAATTAAAAAAAACTCTGACTTCGATATCTCGAAGTTGGTAGCACTGGCCGATTTTAGCGCTACCTGTTGAGGGGTGTCTGAAATAAAAAAGAATCGACTCGCCCAAGATGTCTGCTATAGCCTGGGGCTAAAGGCGCAGTCGGTGCTTCGCTCTGGCGGCCTACAGGTGAAGGTAGCTGGGAGGTTAGCCAAGTCGCCACCAGATGTCGCGGGTGTCAGCTCCACGAGCTGGCGACAAGAGAAGAAATTACTATTTCGGCCGCTAGATGTCGTGTGTGGTCCATCTTTGCACATATTTTTTTCTATGGCAAATTTTCCTTGAACTCGGCCATTCCCTGGCGGGGTTCACGTCAGGGCAATGATCCTGGGCTTAATTCTTAGAATCAAGAGGGGAGGAGGTGGAGTAAGGGGGGACAGAAAATGCAACCAGGCTGGGAACGAGCCCCTTGTGACTTTCGAGGAGAGAACCTTAGACATATGCGGGACGGGAAACGCTGTTCTAAGCTCGTCTCTGAGAAATGGTAACAACTCGTCCAGAGCTGTTGTGGGCAGTTTTAGTCATGCAGGGAAATAATGTTACAGGCCGGGAACGTGACTGTAAGCGGGAGAAATGTCAAACAGGCTGCCAACGACGCCTTAGACTTGCAAAAGATCAGATTGGTCCCTGAGAAAAGGTGCCTTAGTCTACTGGCACAAAGTTTAACTATGTAGAGTATACCAGCCTAGCAAAGTGTAAATCACCCTTTTGTAACCAAATTATATAGAAAATAAAATTTCCAAAAATAATTTAAAATTATAATAAAAAAATTTAAAAAAACGTGCCGAAATACCTAATTTCCGGCGCAGATGTCAAACATGTTGCTTGGAGGTAAATATTAAATTTTTTCATGTGGGCTGCGGGTTGCTCACTCTCGATCGCAAGAGAATCAGGACTTTGTTAGACCTCAAGGAGAATGAAATTCGTCTTGCATGATTGTGATTCTCAACCATCTTAAGACATATTATAGCACTAGAAATATATATTTTTGTTTGAATTTCAACTGATAAGAATATTTTAGTTGCTCAATTAGTAACAGAAATTCACTAATTAAATGTATTATAAGTAAAATTGCATGACTCAATTAGTAAAAAAAAAAAATTAATGCCGAGTTCAAGTTCTCAGAAATAACCAGAATCACCAAAAGAGTCTTGACAGGAATAATCAAGAGCAAACAAAGAATACCATCAAAATATTGGCAGGAATAATCAGGAGCACACGAAATATATCGCACATTTAACTAAGCTAAATCACAAAACTTAAAAAAATAATAAATTATAAAAATAATAATAAAAATTAAAATATAAATATATGTATAAAAAATAATACTAAACAGCTTCTGTCAGCTTATGAACTTCATCTTTGTTGAGCAAGGATAGAAGTCTAGCACAAGACCTGAATTTTTGTATTTTTTTTTAATACCGCGCTGCACTAACTGAAGCTACAAGATTGCAGAAATGACGCGCGTACTTCAAGGGAACCTGAACAGGTGTGTGCTAGCGCAGAACCTACTTCGTCAACGTGTCTTTGAAGACAAGATTGGTGTCTGCATCATCTGCGAGCAACACGCAAACCGTCGAGACAAAACATGGTTCACGGATAAAACCAACACGGCAGCGATCTGGACTGTAAGCCCAAACAAGGTAACCATCATCAACAGTGGATGAGGAGCAGGTTTTGTCTGGATAAAAAAAAAAAACCATAACTTACTTCATGAGCGTCTACCTTTCACCTAACGAAGGTATTAGTGTGTTTCGCCAAAAAACTGGCTAACCTTGAAAACGCGATTAGCATATTCAATGGCGAAGTCATCGTAGCTGGTGACTTCAATGCCAAATCTGCTGAATGGGGAGCAGACTTATTGGATACTAGAGGAAACGAAGTCGCAAACTTTGCTGCAAGGCTCGATCTCACAGTCCTGAACACTGGAAACACCCAACCTTCAGAAGACCAAGGTATCAGGAGTATATCCTCAACATCTCAATGGGTGCCCCAAGAATCGCCAGAAAGATCGAGAACTGGATCGTCTCCGAAGAGTACAGTTTTAGCGCCCACCAACATATCACATGTAGTGTTGAGATGGCTCCCACCCCAGCAATGCAACAAGTCCCTAAAGAACGAAGGTGGAACGCCAGAAAGCTTGACCTAATAGCCCTCCGAAAATCTCTTTCACAAAGCTGGTCAACCCTTAAATTCCACCCGGCTCCCAACACCAGAAGTGAGACGGAAAGAATGGTGTTGACAACGATGAAGGCCATCACCTCCTCTTGTGATGCCTCTATGCCACGATACAAAAAACCGTGGCCTACACAGGCCGGCAAACTGGTGGACGCCGGAAATTGCAGTACTCCGGAAAAGATGACACGAAATTCGCCGTCGAGCAACAAGAGCCGCAAAACGCACTCCTGACCTAACCATATACTCAAGCGACTACAAGAAGGTCAAAAAGGACTTAACCGAACTATCAAGGCAAGTAAAGCGACGTAGTGGGTAGAAATTTGCACCGACCTTGAGAAGGATATCTGGGGCAAAGCCTACCAAATTGTCGTCAAAAAACTCGGAAAAGGCTAGACCAGAAACACCAAAAAAAAAAAACTCCATAATGGACGACATTGTAGTGGAGCTGTTTCCCAAACACACGATGCGAGAAAAAGTTTTAAAATCAAGTAATTAATATTTTTTTATATTTTAAAAGGCCTTCGCATATCACTTTAAAAAATATCATTACTAACCTGTTTTGTTATAAAATAATATTTTTATGCTCCCGACAATTTCTTGTGTCTATTTATTTAGTCCAAAGTTTGGAATTAATCACACACTTTGTTTTAAATGGTAATATTTTAGCAATACTCTGAGATTGCTCGAGCGAAGCCACGGGTTTTTATCTTGTCAATAAATATAACTTATTCAGTTTTATGGTTTCTGGAATAGTTTAGTAAACACATAATAGATAATAATTCCCTCTCCATTTCTACCTCAGGAAAATGCATAATTTAAATATTATTTTAAACAATGTTAAATATAAAATACAAATTTTCCATTTAGAATACCTTAGACACATTTATATCACATACTTACAGAAACCTCTTGACTTAATAAACATAAAATTCTATAAACAATTATCATACTTTAAAAATATATATACTAACTCTTTATCAATTTGTAATACACATAATATTAACTTAATTATTACAAAATATGTTCATATTGTAATATTCTTTTCCTTCATATAAACACCCTTAATGTCACGGCCACTTGACAAGACACTTGACTTGAAAATTGTTTCAAAAGGTTTTATAAGTTTAAAAAACTTCACAATGAGGTTTTTTTATACCTAATTGAATTAAATATTACTATTAATTAATTTATAATTTATAAATTTATATTAATACATACATATGTAAAAAATTCAACTTATTCTGTTTATGTTAGAAGCTGTAAAATCAGAACTAATTGACATGAAATGCTGCATTTAGCATATAATCTTAGCTTCTAAGCCTGTAACAATACTTACTGTTTTGTAAAAAACGTCGCATTCAATTATTACTTCTATTGCTACGAACCGAGAAACTAAAACTGTAATCTTTACCCGTGGAAGTGTGCTCTTACCGTCACAATCAAGCAGTTTCAGTTGCAAGCAGTTTCTCTGGAATGACATTTTGAACCAAAAAAAAACTTTTTTCCAAAACGTATTGTTTTACTTTACCTGAGCATCTATTTACAGACCCCATAGTAGTTTGAAGTACTGGTCAATAAGTTGGTTGGCTGTAAACAGGGACCTACCGGACGTGCAACCTCCGTGGCCACGGACAGCTCGAGGCCGGCTCCTTGCGCCGACAGCTGCAGCTCCGCCTCCAAGGCCACGTAGCTCGTCAGGGACACGCACAGCCTGCTGCCCCCGGGCGCGAACACGGGGCTGCTCATCCGCCCAGTCGGCCCGTCCAGCGCGTACACGTCTGCGCACACAGCACGCCCTCAGCCCCACTGCTCCGCCTCCAAGGCCACGTAGCTCGTCAGGGACACGCACAGCCTGCTGCCCCCGGGCGCGAACACGGGGCTGCTCATCCGCCCGGTCGGCCCGTCCAGCGCGTACACGTCTGCGCACACAGCACGCCCTCAGCCCCACTGCTCTGCCTCCGAGGCCACGTAGCTCGTCAGGGACACGCACAGCCTGCTGCCCCCGGGCGCGAACAAGGGGCTACTCATCCGCCCGGTCGGCCCGTCAAGTGCGTACACGTCTGCGCACACAGCACGCCCTCAGCCCCACTGCTCTGCCTCCTTGGCCACGTAGCGCGTCAGGGACACGCACAGCCTGCTGCCCCCGGGCGCGAACACGGGCTGCTCCTCCGCCCGGTCGGCCCGTCCAGCGCGTACACGTCTGCGCACACAGCACGTCCTCAGCCCCACTGCTTGCCTCCGAGGCCACATAGCTCGTCAGGGACACACACACCCTGCTGCCCCCGGGCGCGAACAAGGGGCTGCTCATCCGCCCGGTCGGCACGTCCAGCGCATACACGTCTGCGCACACAGCACGCCCTAAGCCCCACTGCTCTGCCTCCGAGGCCACGTAGCGCGTCAGGGACACGCACAGCCTGCTGCCCCCGGGCGCAAACACGGGGCTGCTCATCCGCCCGGTCGGCCCGTCCAGCGCATACACGTCTGCGCACACAGCACGCCCTCAGCCCCACTGCTCTTCCTCCGAGGCCACGTAGCTCGTCAGGGACATGCACAGCCTGCTGCCCCCGGGCGCGAACACGGGGCTGCTCATCCGCCCGGTCGGCCCGTCCAGCGCGTACACGTCTGCGCACACAGCACGCCCTCAGCCCCACTGTCCGCCTCCAAGGCCACGTAACTCGTCAGGGACACGCACAGCCTGCTGCCCCCGGGCGCGAACACGGGGCTGCTCATCCGCCCGGTCGGCCCGTCCAGCGCGTACACGTCTGCGCACACAGCACGTCCTCAGCCCCACTGCTTGCCTCCGAGGCCACATAGCTCGTCAGGGACACACACAGCCTGCTGCCCCCGGGCGCGGACAAGGGGCTACTCATCCGCCTGGTCGGCCCGTCAAGCGCGTACACGTCTGCGCACACAGCACGCCCTCAGCCCCTTTGCTCCGCCTCCAAGGCCACGTAGCTCGTCAGGGACACGCACAGCCTGCTGCCCCCGGGCGCGAACACGGGGCTGCTCATCCGCCCGGTCGGCCCGTCCAGCGCGTACACGTCTGCGCACACAGCACGCCCTCAGCCCCACTGCTCTGCCTCCGAGGCCACGTAGCTCGTCAGGGACACGCACAGCCTGCTGCCCCCGGGCGCGAACAAGGGGCTACTCATCCGCCCGGTCGGCCCGTCAAGCGCGTACACGTCTGCGCACACAGCACGCCCTCAGCCCCTTTGCTCCGCCTCCAAGGCCACGTAGCTCGTCAGGGACACGCACAGCCTGCTGCCCCCGGGCGCGAACACGGGGCTGCTCATCCGCCCGGTCGGCCCGTCCAGCGCGTACACGTCTGCGCACACAGCACGCCCTCAGCCCCACTGCTCTGCCTCCGAGGCCACGTAGCTCGTCAGGGACACGCACAGCCTGCTGCCCCCGGGCGCGAACAAGGGGCTACTCATCCGCCCGGTCGGCCCGTCAAGCGCGTACACGTCTGCGCACACAGCACGCCCTCAGCCCCTTTGCTCGGCCTCCAAGGCCACGTAGCTCGTCAGGGACACGCACAGCCTGCTGCCCCCGGGCGCGAACACGGGGCTGCTCATCCGCCCGGTCGGCCCGTCCAGCGCGTACACTTCTGCGCACACAGCACGTCCTCAGCCCCACTGCTTGCCTCCGAGGCCACATAGCTCGTCAGGGACACACACAGCCTGCTGCCCCCGGGCGCTGACAAGGGGCTACTCATCCGCCTGGTCGGCCCGTCAAGCGCGTACACGTCTGCGCACACAGCACGCCCTCAGCCCCACTGCTCTGCCTCCGAGGCCACGTAGCTCGTCAGGGACACGCACAGCCTGCTGCCCCCGGGCGCGAACACGGGGCTGCTCATCCGCCCGGTCGGCCCGTCCAGCGCGTACACGTCTGCGCACACAGCACGCCCTCAGCCCCACTGCTCTGCCTCCGAGGCCACGTAGCGCGTCAGGGACACTCACAGCCTGCTGCCCCCGGGCGCGAACACGGGGCTGCTCATCCGCCCGGTCGGCCCGTCCAGCGCGTACACGTCTGTGCACACAGCACGTCCTCAGCCCCACTGCTTGCCTCCGAGGCCACGTAGCTCGTCAGGGACACGCACAGCCTGCTGCCCCCGGGCGCGAACACGGGGCTGCTCATCCGCCCGGTCGGCCCGTCCAGCGCGTACACGTCTGCGCACACAGCACGTCCTCAGCCCCACTGCTTGCCTCCGAGGCCACATAGCTCGTCAGGGACACGCACAGCCTGCTGCCCCCGGCCGCGAACACGGGGCTGCTCATCCGCCCGGTCGTCTCGTCCAGCGCGTACACGTCTGCGGACACAGCACGCCCTCAGCCCCACTGCTCTGCCTCCGAGGCCACGTAGCTCGTCAGGGACACGCACAGCCTGCTGCCCCCGGGCGCGAACACGGGGCTGCTCATCCGCCCGGTCGGCCTGTCCAGCGCGTACACGTCTGCGCACACAGCACGCCCTCAGCCCCACTGCTCTGCCTCCGAGGCTACGTAGCTCGTCAGGGACACGCACAGCCTGCTGCCCCCGGGCGTGAACACGGGGCTGCTCATCCGCCCGGTCGGCCCGTCCAGCGCGTACACGTCTGCGCACACAGCACGCCCTCAGCCCCACTACTCTGCCTCCGAGGCCACGTAGCTCGTCAGTTGCACTTTAATTACAGCCGCCATCTTGGATGATAAACTGTGCAATTTTCGTTAAGGCAGCCATCTTGAAAATCCATAATTTTTTGTTAGAAAAAGGGAATTTTTTTAACTTATAAAACATCAACTTTAAATAAAAACACTCTGCATCTTGGATTATAACGCAACGACCGCCATCTTGAAAATGCGTATTATTGTAAGATTTTGATTGGAATAGTTTTGAAATTTAAAAAAATAATATTATTTAAAAAAACTCAGACGGAAAATGAAGCAGAATCGGAAGCACAACCAACCATAAGGGAGCATAATCAACGATAAGGAAGCACAATCAGAAGCACATTCGATTAAAAGGAAGCACAATAAACAAAATAAAAGCACTATTGTTAGCTCAATCAACGAAAAAGGAAACACAATCAACGAAAAGGAAGCACAATCAACGAAAAGGAAGCACATCCGGAACCACATTCGACAAAGAGGAAGTACTATTGGAAGCTTTTACACTCTGCTCTTTACATTGTTGTAATGTAAATGTCTCCCTTGAAACATTTTGGAAGACTGTGGATCTTTAGTTTCAAAAGAATAATAACAAGAAATGCAGGTTCGTTTATAACTGTGCCTCTATATATTTTTTCTATAATAGTTAATTGAACAAGAGTAAACAAAACATCATCTTGATAATCATAACGTGGTTTGAACTATATAATTGGACTAATACATTATAATTTACAATAAATAATATAGTTTAATACCTTTATAAGTTAACATTTTATAATAGGGTCGGCCCTTGCCAAATTATTAAGAGGTGCCTTAAACCATAATTAAAAATAACACTAAACAATCCCAGAGTAATGATTTTTAGCACGTAGCGAAATTAAAGTCCTGTAATGGTGACTTAAGTCATCACTAGAGACCTTTAAAATTCGTGGATTCATTTCGCGATAGGATAGAGTCGAAATACTTTTGACATTATTTTGCTTCAGTGATTGGGCCACAGTTTATCTGAAGGACTCTGGGCCAATGAAAAATCTTTAACAGAAGAATTAGCGAATCACGATCATTCCAGTCAACAGGTGTTAAGAGTCGGTAACCAATCAGCAGATGTAATTTGCACGAGTGCATACAGGATCATTGAGTCTATCCTTTAGGGATTTGAAATCGCGACTTTGACAGGTCTCTAGTCATCACATATATAGTACAATTATCTGGCACTTAGAAATGGCGTAGCACTGGCACGCCGTAGAAGTCGCATGGAATTTGGGGGTCGTTTAGTTGGAACTTGCTGGTCGGGAATGATACATTCTACTGTAGCTGGGCTGCCAGGTGGCGCCTCAGTAGTTTCCGGTTACCGAGAAAGAGCAATTGGCCGCAAATTCGGCGCTGGCTCTGGGACTCTGGGATGCCAATTCTTGGATACTGATTCTTGGATACCGGTTATGGGATACCAGTTCTGGGATACCAATTCTTGAACCCTGTCTGTGAACAAGCCATTTTTTTAAAATATTAGAACTGCTTCACAGCCAGTCATCAAACGGGTAAGAATGCCCACAAAAACGGGGATCGTCGGGGAAGAGATGAAGGATGTCGAAAACTCACCAAAACAGGGCGTTGTCCTCGCATTCAGGAGGAGGCCCGCTGGGATACACGCGAGTTCCTGACAGAAGCACGCGCGGTGGATGCGGAAGCACTCATAATTAAAATGTATTAAAATTTAGAAAAATATAAAATTTTCTACATTGAAACACAGACTGACTAATTACTATCTGAAAACGTAGGGAAAACATCCCTTGACGAGACGACTACATCCTGGTGGGCTTGTCGAAATTGAATCTCTCTGAGATCTGGCCGAGGAACATGGTAGTCAGTCTAACGTCGTGCCAAGAATTCCATGGGAAAAGGAGGGGTCGGTGTGACGCTTGATTAAAACAGGCGCTTTATTTAGAAAGAAAATGGGGGATACTTCTTCGGTTACATGTCCGAAAGGTTCCGAAGACTTCCGAGTGAGGGATCGAGAAATACTGACTTCGATATCTCGATGTTTGTTCTGGCGCCCGTTCGCAGTGCGATTTACTGGAGAGTGGCAAAAACCGATAAGAATTTGACTCGTGCATATCGCACGAGACTACTTCAAAAGCATGGGGCTTATGGAGGAGACTGGTATAGACCTCTGGTGGCTCGGGAAAGAACGACAGGCATATGTTTGTTCCGTGAGTCGCCAGGGGGCAGGCTGAGCTTGACAACCGCTCGGAGTAGTTGCTAATTTCGCCACTAGAGGTCAGATGCGGTACATTCGAACACTCGTGTCCATACCTTGAGATAGGCCATCACTGGCCAGGGTTAAGCACTGGTCAATGCTCTGGGTGGTGATTTGTGGAAAAGAGGGTAGCGGGAATGCTGGCTTAAGAGAAATCTCTTACCAGGAGTGCCTATATGTGCTCGGGAGCCCTGAAATCGTAGAAACGAGCTTGATAAAAAGTGCTTACCTCAGGTGAGCTCTGAGAAACTGGCTACCCTGCGTAGATGCAGCCACAAGCAGGCCTGATCACGGCGACAGGCCGTGTTTCAGTGACCAGACGTGTGCCGAAGCGAGGATAAGACGAGCCTGAATGCTAGCTCATGAAAGGGTTGGCAAAAATCAGATACAGCGCTGGGAACGAATTGGGAACTAGTCTGATAAAAATTAAGTGGGAGTGTGCAGTGAGTGGGTAAAGTTTAATTTTTAGCTACAAAATTACTGCTAATATAATAATTTAAAAATTCAAATTTACAATTGTACCGAAAAATGCTAATTGGCGGTACAAATCTCAATCAACGAAAGTAAGCACACTCTAAAGCACAATCAACGAAAAGTATTAGTTCTCAGCAGTAAGGTATGATAATAGAGGCTTCACTACGTACATTTAACGAAAAGGATGTACATTTTCACGAACATTCAACTCGGTAGAATGCGACTGCCTATTTTACGATAGGATATAGTCCTCCATCAGTCATTGGATCCAGCAGTCTTTGACTCCAAAAAGTCTTTGGTTTTTTAATGGTTTTCTTCGTGTGCTCATTATTTCTGTCGAGACTTCTGCTAATATTCTTCAAGTGCTTCTGGTTTTCTTCTGAGCAATCAATATCTTAACGAAATTATTTTTACATAATGAGCTACGCAAATTTATTCAGAGTTAATTTTGAATTTCTGGTACCAAATAATACCCAAAAATAATTTTTTATCAGGTGGTTTTCGAACAAATAACATTGCTTACTTAGTCAAATTATATGCCTTGAGACAGCTGAGAAGCACTATCATGCAAGACGAACTTCCTTCTCCATGATGTCATTGACGACTTTCTTCTTTTGCGATCGTTAGTGAGCATTCCGCATCTCACTTATAAGAAATACATAATTGGCGTCAAGTGTTTGGAAGAATCGGTACTACTTACAACCAGTTCCTTTGCATGTGATAAATTAACTCTCGCAGCTAAATGGAGTCAAAGACAGTTAGAGCCAAATAATCCCGTAGCCTAGTAGTCTTGTAGCCTCGTAGCCAGTTAAAGCCTTGTAGTCTCGTAGCCTCGTAACCTCATATACTTGTACCCTCTTAGAATTGAAGCCTCGTAGAATTGTATCCTCGTAGCCTGGAGGACTTGTATCCTAGTAGTCTTGTAGCCTCGTAACCAGTTAAAGCTTTGTAGTCTTTTAGTCCTGTAGTCTCTTAGCTTCGTAGCCTCTTAGTCTTGTAGCCAAATAGTAGCTAGGCCTAAGACAGCTGGAGACAAGTCAGCTAGAGCCAAATATTTTTGGAGTCAAAGACTGGTGGAGCAAAAGACTGTTGGTGCCAATGAATGTTATAGCCAATTACTTGTGAAGCCAAGGACTATTGGAGCCAATGACTGTTGTAGGCAATATCTTTTGTAGCCAAAAGACTGCTGGAGACAATGACTGGTGGAGGCATTATATCCTATCGTAAAATTGGCGTTCGGTTCCTACCAAGTTAAATGTTCGTGAACATGTAAGTCCTTTTCGTTAAATGTACGTAGTCTAGCCTATATTATCGTATCTTCGTGCTGAGAACGTATACTTTTCGTTGATTGTGCTTCCGATTGTGCTTCCTTTTCGTTGATTGTGCTTCCAACAGTGCTTTCTTTTAGTCAAATGCGTGTCCTGTGTGCGTGTTGTGCGTCATTGCGTATACTGTATGTCCATTTCATGCCCATTGTGTGTACTGTGTGTCCATTTCATGTACTGTGTGTCCATTGCGTGTGTTTTGCGTGTCCAGTGAGTATACTGTGTGTCCAGTGTGTACTGTATGTACTGTGTGTTCAGTGTGTGTACTGTGCGTCCAGTGTGTTCACTGTGTGTCCAGTGTTTGTACTGTGTGTTCAGTGTATGAACTGTGTGTTCTGCAGGGCCGGCTTTAGGGGAGGGCAACCGGGGCGAAAGCCCCGGGGTCTCCACAAACGGAGGGCCCCCAAAAACCACAATAGAGGCTTTGGAAAAAAATCTTTCAAATTCCGACAAATAAACACTAGTAAACATATTTTCCTTTGATATTCTTTTTTCGCTGTTTTACCTTTACCTACAGTACTTTGTGCATACATGATTATATTATTGTTAAATATTAACAGAAATATTCATTAACACTAAAATATAATTTCATATAATTCTTGTCTCTGATTATATTTATGTATGTTTTATAAATACTAAGAGAATCTACTTGATTTCACAATAAATTATTTATTGTAAAACTCGACTGAAAAAAATTGTTCATTTTATTTGGAAAATAATTTGGGGCCTCTGTTGCCCCGAGGCCTCCAGACCTCTAAATCCGGCCCTGGTGTTCTGTGTCTGTACTGTGTGTTCAGTGTGTGTACTGTGTGTCCAGTGTGTGTACAGTTTATCTCTACCTCTGACATTGTACATGAACTGGTCTCGTGGACCTAAGATGATTGGCCTATACATATAACTTTGTTCATAAACTGTTTGGAATTTATTTCATGCATTGAAAAAATTAGATGTTCGGCATTTTTACAAAGTATTTATTTCGTCGGACAGGTGTCTTGTCTCGTGTTGTTTTTCGTAGAGTGAGTGATTTCAAGAAAAGTAACAAGAAAACAGATTTTAAAATTTATTTTAAACTTTAGTTATCCTTATAACTGATCAAGAATCAAACCAAAAATGGAAATCTATGTCAATCATTTTTAATACTTTTTTTTGATAAATTTTGGTATTTCTTCCGAATTTATAGGTCAATAAATACATATTTTCAAAATGGCAGCCAAATTTCAAGATGGTGGGTGTCACGGTAATAACAAATGATTTACTGCACTCTAGCGGGTAAAAATTAAACAGCAATGGTGGCAGTGCACTCTATCAGAGGAAAATAAGATGGAGGCCTTCAACAGACGATAAAAAGTAGCGGACATGACGTCATACGAGCTGTCAATATATATACTTTGGCATTAGTGGTGGGAGGTAAGTCTTTCGGTGGCTTTCGTGAAGGAAGTATCAGTCATTTTTTTTTTATTTTGCCCTCACCGGGTTCGACGAGAGAACTCTATGATGTGCGTTTTAAAATAATATTTTTTTAAATTTTGATTAATTCAATATTTTATCATTTTTAAATATTTTCCCATCAAAATCTAATAATAATACAGATATTCAAGATGGTGGTCGTGACATAATTCAAAATGGCAGAGTATTTTTATTTAAATTTTTATTTATATCATTTAAAAAAATTCCAGCTTTTCTATCACACAACTTATGACTTTTTAAGATTGAGGCGGTAACGTAAATTGCACAATTTATTCTCCAAGATGTCGGCTTAACTAAACGTGCAATGATCACGAAATATGTATTTAAGATGGCGGGCGTAACGAAAAGTGCAACATTTCTAGAATCGAATAATGCGAACATAACTAAATATAAAATGGTGATGAATTTATTCTAGATGGAGGAATATTATATTCAATATTAATTAATTAATTTTTTATAATTTCTTAAGTTTTTCCTGATTTTCTATCATGAAACTATAAATTCTCAAGATGGCAGCTGTAACACTAATTGCAGCGATTACATCATAATTCAAGATAACGGTTGTGACATAAGAAATGTTGATTAAATTTTAAATGTTTATTAATAATTTTTAAATTAATATATTAAATGTTTACTCTCGCCAGGATTCGAACCAAAGACCGAAATCGATTAAGTCACTTAACATTTGAAATAAACATTTTTTTTTCAATATTATCATAAATATTTTCCGAATTTCTAGGTCAAGAATTAACGAATGTGAATTTTAAGGTCAAGGCCAAGGTTATCAAAATGGCCGTCAGAGGCTTAAAGTGGCTTGTCGTTGGATAATTTAAGCCTCTTTGGGGAAATTCGTTTCTTTCTAAGGCAAAAGTCTTTTGAGGTTTTTATAATTACAAACTTTCTTATTTTTGAGTAATGAACTGGGATATTTTACCTAAAAAGGACATTTTTCTCTCAAAATAGGGACATTTTTATTTATAAAATAACATTATTTTATTTTTAGCTGAATTTTTTTCTTTATAAAAACTGGAAATTTTGGTGGATTTTTTTTTTTTTTTTTTTTTTTTTTGCAAATTTGGAAGGTAATGGTTAAAGGGCAGGCTTATGTTCATCCAAGATAGTCGCTGTGACGACACAATCCACAGCATGTTGAATTTTTTTTATTGTGAAGGAATAATAGCATCACCCTCTAGAGAACTTTGCCGCCAATTTACTTTCAATACATGCTACCAGGAGCTCTTGTTAACACACATTACTTGCTAGAGATCATTGCCACCATCTTGTTTTGAGTAATCGATACAGAGAGCGCAAGAGTCACGTATTACACATTCCATATGCACGAGTTTGTTGCCAACATATTAGTTTAATTCTTAGCCCCTAGAGTGCCATATTATTTTTTAAACTATAGTCGACTGTGAAGGTATCCTTCGTCTAGAATATCGGAAAATTTGCATTATTAATCAAAAAATAGGTTATTAAAATATATTTTATTGACTCGGTCAATTTTCCTTTTTTCTGCCTTGACAGATGTAAAAAATTAATTAAATTTTAAATTACCAAAAAAAGAAAGGTCCAATAAACAAACAACAAAATTTAAAAAAAAAATAATACGTAATTTCTACTTTACCACAAGGACAAAAACAAAGGAACTACTATAACATCTCCATTTCTACAGTCTTCTAAGAAGAAGAAGAAGAAGAAGCTAGTCCTTTACATTCATTGACATATGTTTTCAGGGCATTTCCACATGACAGTCGATTAACCAGACGTGGCCAATTGGTGGTCAGATACTTCCAGTCTGTGGTCAGGCTAACATTGCCAGTTGGTGGTCATGCAGATAAGGTTGGTGGTCAGACATAATGATTTAGGCGTATATAGGCTGTAGCCAGGCACGTCTTAATGTAAGATATTCATGTAAAGCTGGTGAATATGCACATAAATCTGTTGGCCAGGCACACACATCCAGTCGGTTGGTCAGGCTAACACGTCAAGTTGATTGCAAGGTATGCCAAGTCGATAGCCAGGCACGTTTATTTCGTGACCAGGAACGCATGTCCATTAGATGACCAACCACATCCAGTTGTGAGCTAAATGCATAGAGTAGGTAATCAAGCATACCCAGTCAGTAGCCAAAAGGTATTTTTGTCGATACTTGACAAATATTTTAAACATTTAATGTAAAAAATCATTCACATAGGTCAAGCATCTCCGAACCACGAGGTTAGGTCGTTTACAATGTTATGTGTATATATATATATATATAGGTCAAGCATCTCCGAAACAAGAACTTGACACACATTACTAACAGGCAATGTCTAATGTCAGACGTTAAGACCGGAAATCACCGTCTCACAAGACAAAATGTTACCTCAATACGGACTTAACTATCCATAATCAATGAAAAGGAAGCACATTTGGAGGCACAATCCAAAAAAGCTCAATCGAAAGCACAATAAAATAACGGGAGAACAAATGGAAGCACAATCAAAAAAGGAAGCATATTTGGAAGCACAATCAAAAAAAGAAGAACAATCGGAAGCACAATAAAAAAAGAACAATCGGAAGCACAAAAAAAGGACGCCCATTTAGAACCACAACTAATGAGAAATAAGTATATTTGATAGCACAATCAAAATAGAAGCACATTCGGAAGCAGAATAAAAAAGAAAAAAAACCTGAAAGAACAAACAAAATAAAGGAAGAAAATCAACGAAATGGAAGCACAAAATTAAAAAGGGTAGCACAATCCCAAGCAAAATCCAAAAAGGAAGCACAATAACGAAAAGAAAGTACAATTCGAAAAACAATCAAAGAAAATAAAGCGCAATGGAAGGATAATCAACGAATAGAACGCACAAACAACGAAAAGGAAGCACAAATTGAAGCACAATCAACGAAAAGGAAGTACATTTGGAAGTACAATCAAAGAAAAGAAAGCATATTTAGAAGCACATTCGAAAACAAATGGTGGCACATTGGACGCACACACAAGAAAAGGAAGCACATCGTCTAAAAAAAGGAAGCATAATTTGAAACACATTTGACAAAAAGTAAACACATTAAAAGAAAAGGACACACATTTGTGTGTAAATTCAACTTGGTAAGAAACGATCTCATCGAAGGTTGTGCCACCAATTAGCACTTTTGGCCCCATCTTTAATTTGAATTTTGAACCATAATTTTACCAGTAATATTGTAGCTAAAACTTTAACTTTTTTCACTTTCTGTACACTCCCTTTTAATCTTTGTCAGGCTAGTCTCCCCAATCCCGTTCCCAGCGAGAGAACTGATTTTTGCCGAGACTTTGCGAGGCAGCATGTGTCTCGTCTTATCCTCGCTTCTGTGCATGCTTTTCGCCTGTAATTCTCCTCCGAGCAATGATCAAGACGGCTTATCACAGCGTTTTCCCAGGGTCCTGTTTTTCTTGAAGGTCTCCTGAGGCAAGCAGCTCAAGGCACATTAGCGAGTCGTTTTACCAAACCTCAGTCACGTCTCGTTCCCACTTTCATCGCAGGTTCCAAACCCCCCATCCCCCTCCTTCACCAGGCTTTCCAGGGAACACTGCCCAGTACAATGACCGACCATTAACCCCGTCCTAGGTCAAGGCTAGCCATAGGTCTTCAAATGTACTGCCTCTGACCTCTAGTGGCGGTTTTGTGAGTTATTTACCCTGGGTGTTTGAACGTCCGATAAACGCCTGCCCCCTGGCGATTCACACCACAAACAGTGCCCTGTTGTTCTTTTGTGAGCCGCCAGATAGCTTCATCAGTCTCTTCCATAAGCCCCCTTGTTTTAGCAGTGCACTCATGCGAACTGCACAAAGTCGATGTGTGTTCTGTTTCTGCCACCACCCATGATGAAATCTCTCCTACTAGAGTCCCGCGATATTTTCCCAGCGCCGCACCCGAAAACCCGGTGTTATTTCGCCAACCAATCATTATCCATCATTTTTCTTCTGGCATCGGGCCAACGAACACAATCAGTAACAGTGTCCAACTTCGTGACCAATAATGTGTTTCTCAGCGTACTCCCAGGGCAGCCCACTTCCCAGAGCTCAGGTTAGCAGCCCCAGTCATGCCCCAATCTAATGTTTCTGGGCTGTCGGGCATGTATCGGCACCTCGCCTTAAGACTTTTCTCACGAGCAAGCAGATCCCCCCTCCTTCTTTTCCACGTAGTTCAGCCAGGGCACTGCCCGAGTGTTTAACCTCCGCTCTCGGCGAGCCTAAACCAAGGTCTTCTCATTGGCTGGAGAAAGGCCTGCCTTCACCATCTCGCGGCGAAAATGACAACTTATCTTTAGTTCCGCGACCTCTACTGGTCGCCATCCCACCTCACTCTATATCCCTTTTAGCCCGACAGAGCGCAAACCTGCTGGTCCCATAAGTGCCAAGCTTACGCTAGTCCCTCTGGGACTTTAGTGAACTAACTCCGAGTCTGTCTCACCTGTCCACCGATGGAACGCACTGCCTTTCGGAGCGCGAGTGACCTCCGATGCCCTTTAAGTTGGGCCAACAGCCACCTTTGTTATTGTTTTTTTTCTTTTGGTAGGAGAAGCGATCTCTCGCCCATAACCTCCTGCCAATCAGAGGCCAGTTCCCACACTTTTTTGACCACTAACACAAGTTTTAACAACATGTAGCCGTATAGATTTATTGATTCGTCCTTCTGTTGTGACCATGGTCGCATCTCTCCGGCGTTCCTCGCCCGTGCCGCTATTCGGAAGCTATCTCACCATGACTAACTTAAGGGATGTGATCCCATGTAGTCCGGAAGTGATCCGTAAGGTTTTTTTAATTATTTTATAGACTGCTAGTCACTTTAGTCCGGCTTATTAGCTAATCCTGTAGCATGACTTGCGCGTGGCTATCGCGCGCACTACTGTGTCCTCAAAGGCAGTGATTTTCATTATTCCACCCCCAGAATGGTAAGTGGAAATTTCTACACCCTTTCTCCTTTATTTGGCTGCTTACTTAACTTTTGCCCTGACTTCTCGATTCCTGTTGCTTGCCCACGTAATTTCTATTCTTGACCACTTGATCCCTTTTTTTGGTTCTAGTGGGGGCCAAGAAATGGTGCAGGAGTTAAGGTTTTCCTCCGGCTCAAGCCCATCACGAAATTCACCCAAATTTGCACCCTTCTCTCTGGATTGACATGAATTCTACGCGTCTCTCCCGATTCTAGGCACCGCCAGTGAACAGTCAACGATCATAAATTGTTAAACCTATAATAATTACTTTAATTATGCATAGTCCCGCATTGGTTGGGCTAACAAAGGTTTCAATTTCAACACTAAATTATTTATTTTTTTTGTGAAAATTTGATTATGACTTGTCTAAGTTGATGGAAGGAAAATGTTAAATTTATATTTCATGTATAATTAATAATCTATTTGTAATAGATAAGTTTTGATGGCTGGGCCCCCAATTAATTTTGATTTATGTAATTTTGTAATTTCTAAAACTATCAAAAGAAAATGACAAAAACTATAATCAACACTAAAAAGGATGAGTTTTAAGCAAACATCTTCATTTTATTTATTTCTTCAAATACGATCCATTTTCTACTTCCTATTGTGAGAAGTAAGTTTCCATTTTTTTAATTTATCTACCTTGTGTACCTCAGAGTATACAGTAGTGTCTTTCGCCCACTTAAAGCAGTTTCCAGGGCTTTTATAACAAAATTAATATAAAGCTTTTTTTAATGACACAAGGGAAATAACATTGTAGTCCATCGCTAACAAAGTTATCGGTCTTTAGTATGTTATTATAGGTGAGGTTCGCGTCTTTGGCACTAACACAATAAGACCTTCTTTTTGTGAAGCACTCAATTCTACCATTTGCAGAGCCCAATGTACCATATCACAAAAGTCATTAGCAATAATGTCCTAATATTGGATGTAGAGTTTATACCCAAAACCATCGATCCCTGGTGATTTCCTAAGAGGTAGTTTGTTTTTTACTATTCCTGCAATTTCTACATTTGTTACCGGTTGTGTCAGATGTTGCTGTTGTTCGTGACTGAGATGGATTCTAAAAGTGTCTTAAAGCTAGGGGAATAAGCTGACTGTGCATATCTTCCTTTTTTTTACATATATGAATAGTGGGTATGCAAAGCTTTCGCAATTGTGTGTTGGTCTTCATGAACATTTCCATCAGTGTCACATATTTTCATTATAAGAGACCGACGGTGCATGTTTTGTTCTTTAATACTCATATAAAATCTCAATTCCTCGCATTAGCCTATTGTCTGATCACGCAAAAGCATTTTCCTGTCACTTAAATTTTGACATTGCATATTCATAATTTTCCGTTTCACTTTTCGCATTTGATCTAATACCTCATGTCCTTGATTTTTTTTTGTCCTGCAACTCATTTAACAGTTTCTCATGAAAATAAAGTACTACGATTTTGCTCTGCTATGTTTCTCGCTTGAATCTGAAAGAAATGGTACATGTTTGGCTTGATGCAGTGTTTCCACCACAGCCCGACATTTGCGTATCTATTCTGCCTATTTGGCATTGTGTCCCAACTTCTCCGGAAGTCATCTTTAATGAAACTGTTTGTTTTATGGCTTACCTGTAAGTAAAACCTTTCAAGCCTTGTGCTACTGTTTGTGGTGACAAACGTATAGTGGGGTGTGTTTTTGTGTAAGACAGTGATGATATCTTCTAGATGTAGTTTTCGAACTAAATTATGCAGCAGCATATTAACAGGGTAAACTCCGCCAACGTGAACTCGGTAGTCTATAATGCAATTGAAGTCCCCTACGAGCACAAGGCGTTAATTAGCACATTGTAGAAACGGCACATCAGTGTTGTACAGCAAATCCCATTCTCGCCTTCCTGCGACCCTGAAGGAACATAAATGTTTATAATTATGAGGTCCCGTAAATCTTCAGACATTATACGGCCGTTAGGTGTATGGTGTAGGTTTTTCAGATCAAACCCCGGTCTTGTAACAATTGCAGTCTCTCCTGCATTGAAACTAATATTTGCACTGACATTATAGTTGCGGAATTTATTTACTTTTTTCTGGTACGATTTTTTGAATGAGCCAAATGTCGATTGCATTCTGGTTCATAATTCTTTCTAATTCGGCTACTTACGCTCTCACTGACACCAGGCATAAGTTAAGAGTTATTATAGTACGAGCTGCTATTATAATATTATTGTATTTTATTATCTTATTACTTTTACTGTGTTAATGGCATGTTTTGCTATTTCCAGGGATTCCAGCCCACTTGCACAAGGGCTCCATGGACAGCTCGCACTCGCTTTTACTTTCTGACTGTCACAATATTGGCCAATCAGCCGGTCGCTGGCCACCACTTCGCCACTCTTACCTGGCGTACCCTTGTCCGGCTGTTGTCTGCTCGTGTCAGGAATGCCGCCATCGGCCGCTGCCGCTCCTTGGTCCGAACCTGGTCCCTGTAGTGACGTCACCGCCGTCCCCAGTGACGACACCGCATGTGACGCTTCCTGGTGCACTGCTGCAGGTGGCTCCATCTTCTTGTAGCGCGTGTTGGAAGTTAGCTCAGGGTGCTGTCCTACTGGTTCCGTGATGCTGTCTGGGTGTCCATCTGCTCCTGGTGCAACGAGTCCGAGTGTCCAGTTCGTCGCGGCAGTACGTGCTCGCTGTGCGCTGGTTGCGATGTCAGGTCAGCCGTTTCCCACCCGGGAACACTTGCCTCGCCCGGTGTACGGCTACTTCCACCAGTGAGCCTGCCGATACGCCACCACTGCGATCCTCACTGGCGGCACGTGCGCCAAGCCGTCATCCACTCTTTGATTCCTGTTGGCGTGTGGTTTCCATGCTGGTTGTTGCCGTGTCTTCATCCGTGTCGTAGCTCCAGTCAAAGGTTATAGTTCATGTCTGAGCTATTCCTGTTCTTAACAGCGTCCGGCAGACGTGTCGACATGTGAAAATTTTCGTCTTCTGTTGCTTTTGTCCGTTGTACTTGTGACGGTGTAGGTTCAGTTCCGACCTGTTGAAGCATAGGATATTCATTTTCATTATAAGGGGTTCCTGCCACGTGACGGTAGATGTTTACCACCTCTTATGTGTGGTGAGTTTTGTCCCTCTGCAGTTGCCAAGGCCTAAGATGGTATTGATTCAGCCCGGTCATCTGAGGGCAGTCTGCCCGGAAATGCCCTGCCTCGTCACACACACCGCACGTTTTAGGTTC
Source organism: Bacillus rossius redtenbacheri (assembly GCF_032445375.1). Classification (NCBI taxonomy): domain Eukaryota; kingdom Metazoa; phylum Arthropoda; class Insecta; order Phasmatodea; family Bacillidae; genus Bacillus; species Bacillus rossius. Next base: position 13,514,363 of record NC_086337.1, read on the forward strand.
ATGTTCATATGTCATAAAAACTTGGTGACCGTCGATATGCAGGTTTTGTAGAGCCATTTTAACTAGCTGGAAACCTGTGTTCACCCTGTATGTGTAGTTCCTAATCCAGTATTCGTCCTGTAGAGAGATTATTGTGCTGTACGTCGCCAACTTATCACTGATATGACGGTTGTCAATTTCTGCCGGTAGATTCATGACACAGACTAACTTTTGGTTCGATAATTCTCTTTCTATCTTCACCTGGATGGCTTCATCCGATGATGTCAGCAGCTGTGAAGATCCCCCCCCCCCCCCCCCCCATCACTGGTAACACTTTGTCCGCTCGCATACTAGACGCAAATGTCACAAAGACACAGTTAAAATAGTCGTCCAGTTGTAGCGCTTCAATGGCATCTTCAGTCACACGTAATACATTGTCGAGCCAATGGTTAATATCAATGGCCGTGCTCATGACGTATTTTTCCGCGTGACAGTCATTGCCTTGTCGCGTACCGCCGCACTAGACCGCGCGAAACCACCGGAACCCGCTCCTGCAGCACGAGGTGAGCGCCTCGGCTGCTCGCGGCCAACCGTATCGGGAAATTCGAGGTTAGGAAAAAGATTATGTAATATCCACAGTGTACTGCCATTTTCTAACGTATTTTCAAAACTTGGGAGTACATTTTGCTTTGACTATTATAGTTTACCAAATATAGTTCAGGGTAGTTTCACGATCATAAAGTTTCATTTGGCACACCAATAAGTTTGATATGGACCGTAATTTTAATAAAAGTGACTATAGGCCTATTCGGGTTTTATGTCACTACACATGGACACACCATTGTTGTCCAACATTTCCGTTCATCGACCTTCTTTCCATTTTCATAAATTTATTTTTACCAAATTCCGTATACCCAGAGCTAATATGTTAACACTTAAAAAAATTTAAAAATTCATTTTCAATAGCGATGCTTAGATATTCTGCTTAGCTAATAAAACATTTATATTATAAATAAGACATTTATTATTAGGTGATAAGATTAAAATAGTAAACTTTACTTACCTTCCAAAGAGTAGAAGCGTCCTCCAAAGTCTAATGTGGCGCAGGCAACATACTCCAAGTTAATATACCGCCCATCGTCCCACTCCATAAAAGCCAGGGTTCGTTCTTCTTTGGTCACAGTGAAGGTGAATATATTCAATGTGGTTGTTATTTTAAAAATATATGGGCCATTGTTAACTTCCCATTGGCTTGCTTCCTGAAAAATTAAATGTTATACGCATGTTTTGTTTGAGCAAATATTTTATAGGTACATTAATACACAATTTAACTTCATAGTTTAAGGTTAAAAAAATTAACTTTGGTAATATTTTTTAAGTAACCATGCAGTTTGTATCATTATATTTATACTTTTCTAACAAAATGCAGGTAAAATATTTTTTTTTTTAATTTGCTGATTTTTCTCAGCAAATTTAAATTTAAGTGAATGGTATTTATGTATTAAAATATAAGTCTTGTACCATGATCTTTCCTTGTTTTTTCTTTGTCATTTATAAAATATATAAACATATATTTAAATTATTTTATCTTACATCTTGACAAGGTGCGAGTGCATGTGTTAGCCTTGGTGTTGGGTCGTGACAGAGCCGCAGACAATACTGTCTCGGGCACTATTTGAACTAGGAGACTCTCAAGGTGGAATACAATTTTGCTCTATGAGATACTGATGCTGCCAGCTTGGGTCTGTGGTTATAATATTTGAAGTATTCGTAAGTACATCAGCAATAATTGATCAAATTTATACCAAAAATTCTGCATATGATATGCATAAGAAATAGGGGGAAAAATGAATTAGATAGGATTAAGAAGTACCTACAAATAATCTGCGAAGATAAAAAATATGGAAAACTTTTAGCTTAAACGTTGAATCAGTTGGGTGGAGCTTTCATATAATTTAAAATCGCTGATTAGCTAAATAAATCATTGATTTTCTTTCCCTGTGAATGAAGACAACTAAGAACATCGAATTAGAGCAATTGCATGTGAAAGTATTTGCGAATAAACTGTTGCGTGACAGATATTTCTTGAGAAAAGAAAATACGTACACATCATATTTGAGAGTAGTATACAGAAGAATTTCCGAGGATAGCGTTCACCAGGTGGTGACTGTAGTGCCAACCGCCATCTTGGAGTGTGACACCACGGACGGAATCATTGATGACCTTGTAATTGACTTTAAATTTGGTAACTATCCTGAATAACATTGACCCCACCATCAATTTGAATAATGAGTTCATTTACGCCATTTTGTTTTACACAACCTTCAGCCATTTTGAATTACGAAGTCGCATCCAACGTTTTGGATTACGAGCTAATGTCCACCATTTTGGATTATGTCACATCTGCCATCTTGGATTCTGATGTCACGGCCACCATTATTAATTCTGAAATCACAGCTACTTTCTTCTATTCTGATGTTACAGCTGCCACCTGGTTTTCGTCCGCTAAAGCCCGCCATATTCGATGAAATCACAACAACCATTTTTTTTGCAAGAGGTTGCCATCTTGTATGATATAATGTTTTCCATCTTAATTTACACTGTTTGTTCCTAGTGTGTGCCAGCATCGGTCTGTCTCAAGCATGTTAGGTCGATATTCCATTATATACTAGTGATGATATGATCCTTACAGACATGTCAAATTAAATTTTTATACAAAATACACTGTACAAAAAGCCTTCGAACACACAGTCAGCGAGACATTTGCCAAAGTGGGAATTAAATATGTTACATAGGTAAAAAAATAACATATATTTGGCATTAATTTTTTTAATATTAAGAATAATAGCAGCACACGTAGGACAAGCCGCCATCTTGGTTTTAAATACTTGCTACTAGAAGCGATAGTTTCAGAGTGCAACACATCAGCTGTCATCTTGGCGAGCGTTCGGTGACGGAGTTTGAGGAATGCAGATTATATTATATTAAAATCATATGCAGTATGAAGGTAAATTCTCATTTATTGAAATAAATTCAGACTGTTCAAAATTTAAAGTAACAAAAAAGCTCGAGATGAGAAATCTATATATTAATAAAACAAAAACTATACAACAAAAAATGAAATGATACAACCAAAACAGAAACTATCGACAACAAATTAAACTTTATACATGAAACAAAACTTTATACAAGAAACAAAACTGCATACAAATTGTGCCGGCAGCAAGAAGACATTTATGAGTGACGTCATCGACAAACAAGAATCATCCCTCCTTCCTCCTCTCCTTCTTATTGTCCCCTCCCTGGTGGTCTGTGCTGCCCTCCCTCCTTTTCCCCTACTCCAGTCTTCTCTCTGCGCATGCGCTCGAGCGTTCGGTCTCCCTGGTAGTTGCAACGATTGTTTGACGTCCTTATTTCAGGTTTGAACGAGGTAACATGTAACTAATTGGGTAGCAGGTAGTTCGCAGTGTCCGACGTGTGTGGGCAGCACGAAGGTTAGGGTATGTGATTGATTAACTTGGGATTAGGCTTTTTTCTAAATTGGTTTTCGGATTGCCTTTGGAAATTTTGTTTGGCTTATCATTACTTACGTGTAGGAATCATTTTGTTTAATAATGTTGCTCAGTCGTTTTGATTGGCTGTGTTTCCTTTGCCCAGTATTATCAATTTTTTAGGTCAACTTTAAATGTTCACGAGTGGTCGGTGCATGGCGCTCTCTATGTAAAAGGAGTTAAATAAAACTTTGCGAGTTCAATGCTTTAATGTAACTGTGTATGTGGTGTATTTACCGACGTCACGGTGTCGTAAATATGTAATGTTGGTAATTTAATTGTTTTATTGTATTGCAGTTTGTACTAACGATGGTTCGTGAATCAATGACATGGTTCGGTTAGGTTAGGTCGTCAAGTGCAATATTTGTTGTAACCTTTGTCAGATGCGGTAATTGTATCAGGCTTCTCCCTTTTGGTATAAACTTTGACCAGTGTATTAATTGTTCTTGATATCGCTCTTGCATAGTTGCGATCGTATGTATGAATCTAGCAATTTAGTGTATTGCATGAATTGTTCAGTATATTGCATCTGCATGATTTAAAGGTTAGTCATTGCTATTGCTACTGTAATCACGAGTCTTATTTAGTGCTGTTAAGATTTAATTGTTTGATCATGATATGCAGGAAACTTTATTGTAGGCCTATTGCATGAATTGTTCAGTATATTGCATCTGCATGATTTGCGATGAGTCATTGCTATTGGTACTGTACTCGTTATTTTCGCTGTTTTTCATTGTTGCATGTTACTTGTTTTGAACAAATAAATTTGTTGAACGAAATTGTGTAAATCCTTTGGAAAGTATAATCTTGGTAAGAGTTCACATGTCCTTCATTAGGCACCTTGCTTACTTATGTTCTATTGCTGTTTTTATTTAAATTAATTGGTAAATACTTGTACTAATCCCCGAGGTTGGTACAACATAACACCCTAACTATTTACAGAAAACCCTATTACTCATATGGCTCTAACAGCAATGCAGCATGTGTGGTGGACCTGCGAGGCATCCAGGTAGCTTCCAAATGTTATATTATTTTTGACCACACAGCGCTGGATGCCCTTAGCCTTATACTCAACCTTGCCACCATACCTGTAAGCAAAGAGTTTGTACCACAGACCGACAAACTCACTCATCAATTGCCCCCACACTCGTCCTTAAACTTCCCAAATACTTTTTCATTGATGGGGGAGAAGCAAGGGTAGTCAAGAGGGTGGCAGCTGGTGTCAAACTTTGCCTTAATTGTAGGTTTAGCTTTGAGATCAGAGTAAAATTCTGCTGCGTGTATCTCATAAATAAAACTGTGTCTATATATGCTAAATGAATGCTTTCCTAGTATCTGGTTTCATAATGTTGTAATGGAAGTCATACATAAGTGTCTTTGAAAGATCAAGTACTGCGAGCCCTGCATATATTGGCTTGTCAAAAATGATTGTTTCACGATTCAAGTGGACAAGAGCCAAGTTCAGTTCAAACATTGTACAGTCATTGAAGGATAGGCTGCACACCAGTTTCTTCAATAACTTCTCAGAGCACACCATCTCCATTTTGAGTCTATGTCTATTCTTCTTCATCAGTTTCCTGAAAGGGGAGTTCACAGTGAGCTTAAAGCTTAAAGAATTCTTTCAGGAACTCACAACTTCTTAGAAAAAGTTATAAGCTTCTCCTCAGAGTTAGGAATGATGAAAATATATTTACTGTCATACCCCAGGTTCATGATAATGAAGTTCTGATTGTATGCCAGGTTATAAAATAACACAATAAACTTATTCAGCCTGTGTCTGAGAAGGTTGCAATCACTACATGCGGCCCCCCGATATTCACCAGTGAAGTGAGTGTGATCACGAACTTTCTTTGAAACTCCTACAAACTTGCCATCTCAGTAGAAACCAAACTTTGCTTGCAGAAAAGTAGTGTTTTCTGTTCATGCGAGAATAGATTCATGGGAACAAACTTAGAAATTATCATTGTACATTCTGCGCAATTTCAACAATTTGGGAAATGAATCTGTCCTCTGCATCACAAACTCAATACACTTCAGGTTGTGATGAAGTGAAGAAGTAAAGTTAGCAGGAATGATGGAGTTATCAGCTTTCATGTAAATGCAGTAGCTGTATGCCTGATGCTTTTGGTACTGCAGCATGTATGGATAATCAGTATTTGGTTGACATGTATGGATCTTCTCTAGAATAGCCTCAGAATCACAATATACCACAATAGGTATCTTATCGGAATTTGCGGAAATTTTTAAACTGAAGAACAGTAAGCTGACCATTCTCGTCAAACTGTGGTATTTCCATTCGAACAGCAGCATGCTGTTTGCAGAACTCACAGCGTTTTTCCAAACATTGAAGACCAGTGAGTCTGCCAACCCTTTCCTGATGCTTGAAGCATCATTTGCATACATAGATAGCAGCATGGTGTGTAGTAAGTTAGGGGCGCACAAATGCAGAAAAATTATTGATGAATACAAAGTGGGACAAATTGTCACTGACTAAGAACAGAAGTTCGAAATGAATTTCTCTTTCTTCTGGAGCAACTCATGCTGGTATGATCCTCTGGTTCTCGTCTATGCCGTAGATGTTTAAGGAGAAAGCAGGATTCTGCTTTTCTAACAGAGGGATCTTACAAAGTGGAGCAGAAACACTATGTTCATAAAGTTTTACTCCCCCTCCAAGTCATGTTAGTGATGATTAACTCACTCAGGATGCTCATCCTCCATGAACTTGACCAGAAGAGCCCACTTGAAACACATTTGGTCTTATAGGTTTTGTGGATTAATCACTCTATGTTTCATCTCGATGGTGGTAGGTAGTTCGATGTAGGAGCTGGCATGAAGCAGATAATGTTTTTATGCATAGTTGCAGTCGCTTAACCATAGACAAAGTCCATCTGGATGCCTTTCCCATGAAATCTTTCTCTTCTTTGCAAATCTTAGAGATGGATTCAGTAACAGAATTCTCCACCTCATGAAAAGTGTAAAGGGGTACATTCATGGTTTTTAAGGCACTATTGTCTTCGCTTGCATCCATCAGTTTTTCATAGTCGCACCTAAGAATGTTATTATACTTGAGCGAACAATTCTCCTCAATTTCTTCTACTAGTTGACTTATCAGTTTAGCCTTGATAGAGACGAGGTATGTGCATATGTCCTTGGCAAAACTGGTATTTTTTTCTGCCATATACATCTTCAAGTTGCCTCAGAATCTTTTTTCTCTCAATGCAAATTACCAACATGGTAATCATCATTACATTGTTAAAAAATATATATATATATATCCAAACTATGAGTAATGGTTTTATATCCCTTTGGTGAAATGATATATTCTGCATCCTTGCTGTAGTGAAATAGTTTACAAACTGAAACATTATTTGGTAATACACATTATTTAAACCTTTTTGTGTAGTTTCCTGCACCAGGCACGACTGGGTGATGTTGAAGGCTTGTCTTGGTTAGGCCCGGCATTGGTGTAACACTCGGTACACGGTAAGCAATACGCTATATCAGAGTCATTTTTCAAGTTGTAGGCAAGTAGATGAATATCCACTTTATTTGATTGGCTGCATACACCAGCAAATTTTTTTTAGGTAAGTATGGTAGTTATTCTGGCTTATCGAGTTCAGTAAGCATACCACACCTTCAAAATGTTAAAATAGCAGACATTGTTTTTTTAGAAGAACGTTTTTTGTCGTTGCACAATCAGGTTAATCTGACATCCAAGAAACTGGAGGAACTGGAAAACTTCATAGTCGTCCCCATCACTAAAAACAGCCCAGCTCGGTCTATCGGCCAACCATTCATCCAAAGTTTTCGAGTTGGACTCTGCACACTGCAACCTCCTTTTACATCACCGATATTCATGTAATTTATCGACATATTTCACAACATGGTATGCAAGTGGCAGGCAGCAAAACTCGCTTTGCAAGTCGACAATGTCAACAGTACCTCGGCAAATTTTCTGCAGGCAGAACTTCTGCTGATGTTCAGCCATGTAGATTGTCCCACTTAGTAGTTTTTTTTTTTTATGGTGATGCCGATCTTGTGGAATGGAAGTTCACCTTGGAACGAGCGAAGCCCATGTGGGGTACAGGCTAGTCGAATGTTGGTTTTCTTACACTGCTGATGAAGGTAGTTCCAGTCTTATGGTGTATTGAATATTTTTATTGTTATCACCCCGTCTTTACCCGTAAATGCAAGTACTTTAACAACGAACCCATTTTGTGAGTTTAATTCTAGCATGTCACACATTATTTCGATACTGATATATTTCCACTGCATTCGCTTCCTTATGTAGCTTCGAAACTATTTTTCATCAAAATGTTTTTGTTTGTACACAATTTCCACAGAAGCCATGTATTCATCCGCGAGCTTGTTTCAACCTGCACACAGCATTCTTTTCGAAGTTGTGCGGGCATTTGTGTCTATTTACGACTGTCTGCGAACTAGGTCTAACTCTTTTGGATTTGGCTTGTTCGCAGACAGGGTCGAAGAACCGGAGCCGAGATTGCGGCCAAATGATTTTTCTGGCATCATAAGAAATAACCACTCCAGACCCTTTGACAACGGACTTTCAACTTCCAAATTCTCCACGGCAACTCATGACCCTTTTGTTCCGTAACACCAACAGTGGGCCATTTCCGCAAGAATTATAATGTTAGCAAGTTTAGCTAAAATGCGAAATTTAAATACCGCCACATTTCTATAATTACTTATATACCAAACAAAAGTGTGTGTGAATTCTATATATATGTTAACATATTAGACTAGGTATGTTCAATTTTTTATTATGTCTTAATGCATTTGTATAATTATTTTCGAGCCAGCCCTATTATAAATTTAACTGTCATAAACTTAACTCATTTTTATTTCCTTTTGTAGTTTCATTAGTAAACATTTCTTATGTTAGTTTGTTGGTATACATTTTTTGCTGTTTTTCTTACGCTCATATTGGTCATGATTGTTAATGTTATCGTATTAAGATAAAAAAAAATTCCTGCAGCCCATGTCTGCATTTATTGTGTAATGAGCGTTAATATTAATCTAAGAAATATGAAATGGTTGGTCACTTAAATGCTTCTATAAAAAGAATTGTTGTACTGATCACGGTTGCGAACATGTTTTCCTGTTAGTGATTCCACCGTGATTATTTCACGTGCGACTGCTTTAAACTTGTTTGATTGCCGCAGCCCATTCGTACTTGTAGCTAATCTCGTTTATATGCTGATGTGAATACATCTAAGGTTGTATGTTGTTTGCTTGTAAATCATTCGCTAACCCACGTTTATTGTTGCCTTTGATTGGGCTATTTTTTGTACTGTCTATTTTTGTTTTTGCATATCAAATCGAGTAACACGTGTTTTCCTGTTTATTGCATGTCAGTTTGTTAAAGCCTATTTACTGCTTGTTGTAAGAAAGAAAGAATCTCTTAACCTCTCTTAGCGTTAGCTCCCCGGTCTTACTGTGTCCTAGATTTTGAGATACTTAGTTTGAGGTATAGTGTATACCATTAAAGCTAGGAAGATTTATTTGATAACCCAGCCCTTTCCAAGCCCCGGGGCCCCCACGGGCGTGGGTAACGGATCACGCCGTACACGCAATCGGAAATTGGCTAACCCGACAGTTGGCTGTGTCCTAAGCCCCTTGACCTTATTAGCACTGCTGGCGCCGCTTGCCTATCTCCCACATCGCACTGGGACTCCTCAGTCGCCCAGGGAACCCGTAGTCCGGTTGAGACCTGTCCATCCTCTCCTAGCTAACCAGGCTAGTAACCGGAGCTGTTTCGCCTATCACTGCATCAGATTTTCACTTTCCTAGGGAACCCCAGTCTAAGCTTGCCCTAAGCGATATGGGCACCACTGCCAAGTACAAGCCGACACCAATCGTGGTCCAGGGCCGTAAAGAAAACCTCAGCAGGGATCATTTACCAATAGGAGGAACCACCCCGTACTACTACCAATTTCGGTGTTGCTGTCTTACATGGTGGTCAGCCACGAGAGGACCTCGGGGAGCGCATACCTCGGTCACACTACTGATCTCCCGATGATCTCTGGAGTTTTACAGCTACCCAAACCGGTTGCGACTGGTCATCGACGACTAAACGGTGCAGGTTCAGGCCACTGGATAGCCTCAGGAGGGAAGCGAGTGATTGCCCCCCCTCCATGTGTCTTCACCAATCCGCGCGCTATTCTATGGATTTACAGCCACATGGCCCGATTGAACCCCAAACCTACCACGGCAGACAAACGACATTCCATAGGCAATGTCTCTCAACAGAAACTGGCCTTTTCGGGCCACACCACCAGGACTCAGCAGTCGAACCTCCCAGAAAGATTTCAATCGCATCTGCGGTTGCCCGGAGATTCAGCCCATTCACCATTTCTGGTCTTAGCCAGGTAGTTGAGGATACCTGAAGCGGAGTTACGCCTGGCAGAGAATCTTTTGCTGGTCCTGCGCCCACCCATCGGTGCCACGACGAGGCAGAGGATTGTCATTGGTGCAGAGAGGCTATGTATTCGCATCTAAGCACTTTTGCATTGAGCTTGTTGGGTCATGTCTCGGATACTAGAACTGGCAACAGTTCCGACACCTCAAAAGAGCAATCACCTTCTCCATGGAGAGCCATTCCCGATACCCCCAATGAAGTCAGACCCACTCCCGATAGTCAGACCCACTAACACTTGTTTTAAGTAAGAAATAAATATTTATGGAACTTTACTACCCTCTTTGCAAAGCTCTCTTAACTGTTTGTCCTTTATAGCTAGGATTTATGCGCTGCTAAAGCCTTGTGCTCTGTGTTTTTGAAGCGCAGTTTGGAGGTTGCTTTTTACCGTGTGCAAGGGCCCTTCAAGTCAACTAATATACATAAAAGGTTTTTATAATTTTCGATTTTTTGCCATATTTATAGTATAATAAATATATATTTTAATATGACAGGCAAGATAGCCAACAAGATGGCGGATGCTGAGAGCGTCTGGTAATAAATGCTACTGCACTCTAACGAGTAAAATATTAACGAGTAAAATATAAAATAATATTACGGCAGCGATCTGTAGCAGTCGATGTGTTCACAATGCGACACTAGAGCTCCTCGTAGCAAATACTGAAAACCAAGATGATAGTAGCACCCTCTAGCAGGTGTGCCCTCTGCGACTATCGTTCCTTGTAGCAAGTATTGAAAACGTAGATGACGGCTAGGCTTCCAACAGGTGCTGCTATTATTCCTTCAACAAAAAAAGTCCGAATATGTGTTACTTTATATATATATTATTTAACTATTAGTCTGGTAAATGTCGAAATGGCCGAGTGTTCAAATGTGTGTGTTTTCAATTCCAGAGGTCCAAGCTGACATAGTTCGGAACACCTCGCTTCAAATGAATTTGTATAAAAAATTAAATTCGATGTCTATAAGGGCCATGACAGCACTGGAGGTAATGGAAAATTATGCATATAATGTGCATGAGACAGAGCATAACACCGTGCATGAGATAGTGCACGAGACAAATTTTCGCTGGCACACTCTAGGAACAAACAGCGTAACAAAGATGTCAAACATTACCTAATCCAAGATGGCGACCTCAAGCAGAAAAAGAAAACAGATGACGCCTGTAACTTCATTGAAGATGGTAGTTTCCAGCAGACGGATACATACAAGTTGCAGCTGTTACCTCAGAACAGAATAAAGTTGCAGTGAAGTCAGAATCAAAGTAGTGGCCGTGACTTCAAAATTTAAGATGCAGATGTGATGTCACTATCCAAAATAATGAACGTGACTTCATAATACAAACTAGCCAAAGATTGTAAAAAAAATGCTGACATGACAACATTAAAGATTGCGGTTGGGTTCAAGGTCATTCAAGATGGTCGCTGGGTTTAAGGTCAAGTCATCCAAGATTTTGGCCGTGATGTCAATTCCAAGATGGTGGTCGGCACCACAGTCACCACCTGGTGTACCCTGGCCTCGGACATTCTTTTATATACTATTGACAAATAAAGTTTATATAATGCGTTGCCCGGTAGTAATACAATGCAAAATAAATGTACTCTCTGTTTTTTTTTATATCAAACCTTTCATTTACTGGCAATTGATTATATTTGCTAACTTTCGAATCGGTGTATGTGTCTGAGTTTAAATATTTTATCGAATACTTACAAAAGTAGTTGAATATATTTCGGTACACATTCTGCTTGGGTATCTCTCAGCAATTCTGTAGTAATTGTCCCATCCATCTCCTGTGCAACGTATTACAATTGCTCTCATCTGGGGTGAGACTCTTATGCCATACATGCTGCTTGTCGTTATATCAGCCTCCCCATCAAGTAGATACACAGCAGCGGATCCACTGCTGCCAAATGGTTGAAATTTTATTTCTACATTTTCGTTGAATTCCCTGTAGGAAGTTATGTCCCCACCATCCGTTTCCTGGTCGAAGTAATCATTGTCTAAAAAAAACACATTTGATAATGTACCTGAGACAAAAATTACTTTATAGAACAACACTCGCTAAAATAATTATATTTTTTATACAACAATATAAAATTACTTTATGCATACAATGTAGCTTTACTTAACTTTTAAAACATTACACTTGATTTATAAACTTAACTCAATCCAAAATAACTGAAATTATAATCCACATGAAATAACTACCAAACGAATATTTTAATATTCTTTGTAAAAATATTTAAAAGAAATTAAGAAAGATGAAGGTTCTGAATGATTCGTTGAATGCTCCAAACCACTATCACGCTTTAAATCATCTCCAAGTGTCAAAGTAAAAGGGGAAAACGTAACTCAATAATTGACCAACATTTGTTACAGCACAACTGCGAGGGATAAAACATTAAAACATATTAAATTTAATCTGTACCATTATTGGTTGTAAACCTTATGCAGGCCAATTCCGGATTTATGGTTGGGGGGGGGGGTGAGATGTTTGTGTTAATTAAGATTTCAATAAATTAAAAATAACTTAATGTTTTATTATATATAGTAAACATTTACTAGGGCCAATAAAAACATAATCTTTGAATTACAAGAATTCGGTCTTTGGTTCGCAACAGCTCCCAATACATATTCGAAACCTTCAAAATTAAAAAAATAACTTATTTTGAGAGTGACTCTAAAACTTGAAAAAAAATTAATTCGAAACTGAAATAGAGAGCATCAATACCGCTTTATTTAAATCGAGGGCTGTCGGATTACAACAATCTTACAAGTATCAACTTAGCAAACGTTCCCTATCATCCAGGGGCTGCGCTCGCTTGAGTGATATTAAACACATGCATGTGGAACCATAACCACAAATATCGACTCTTTACCATAACCGTAGGCCTACGAGTGAGGCATAGTCGCCTAACGAATTTTGATTGACCACATTAAAAGTTAACGAGCCCCGACTCGCTTCCTCAGGCGCAGAGCCAACGGGTGAGCACACACGACTGCGGACTTCTTCTTGAGATCCTTCCGCCAAACTCTCCAGGGCACATCAGCCCCGCCACACACACCAGGGCTCGAGCTAGCTGAGCGAACCCCGCTTCACATCTTACAACGCACTTCCAAACCGATACTTCAAATATACTAACGTAAAATCTGGGTCGACTTCGTTAACGGACCAAATCCGACAAAAGGGTTTAAATTGGGGAAGGTTGAATGAAAAAAAGAATAATCACTTAAACTCCCTTAAAATTACAAAAATTGCATATGTGTGAAGTTATTATAACACAACATAATAATAACAAAAAACTTTCGAAATAATTTTTGATATGATCAACCATTACTGCAAGGTGTGGTAAAACATGGGTGGGAGAAGAAAAAATTCATAGCTCCCTTAGTAGACACACAATTGAATACTTTGTAACGTTATAAACATTATCTAAAAAAAATTCCTAAAACAGATTTTTATGAGAAGAACCATTTCTGCAAGGGGTTAAAAAGCAGGTTGAAATAAATAATTCATAATTTCTAACTATTAGCACTATCAAATTCGTTCTTATTTTTTGTGCTATAAATATACATATATATTTATATATATATATTTATTTATTTATTTATATTTATATATATATATTCTAAAACTTTCGTCTGAAATATTTTTTTATTCTACCAACCATCCAAAGGGTTGAAAAAAAGGGGGTGAAGAAAAACTATTCTTAACTATCTTAGTATGTTTTATTACGTACGCTATTAAAATATTTCAATCTTTTTGCGAATTTACTAAACATTATCCAAAACCTTGGTCCCAAACAAACTTTTATACCACCACTTATTAGTGAAAGGGATGAAATGTAGTATTTAAAGGTTAATAAATGTTGTAATAATATAAAATTCTTTTTAAGTTATGCAATGTTGGATGCATTCAATTAAAAATATCTGAAATATTTGTGCCACATAAAATATGAGAAAATATATAATCGAAAATTTTGGAAAGTTGAGGAACATAAAGGATGCATTAAGTTCTAGAAATGTTCCAGAAGTTGCTAGATGTTTTAGAATGTTAAAAAAAAAAAAAAGATGCTTCGAAATCTACCTGCGCATTTAGGCTGTACCGAAAGGGAATTTTTAGACATGCTGTGTTTTAGGGTCGAAGTATTGTAAGTCAGTATTAGTCCGTGGGGAAAATTTGTCTGCCACTATAGCTACTGATTAAGTAAATATTCAAACTTGACTGAATATAGATACTAAAAATTAACAACCTTAACTAAAATTATGGCGACCATGTTATTAGAATTCAAGATGGCGTCCACAACGGAAATTGCAACGGTTATGTCATAATTTAAAATGGCTGAATTCAAAATGGCAGAATGTTCAAGAAAACAAAATGGTGGCGATTACATCATCCAATATGTGTGCCGTTTATCATAATTTTCGGGCACAAATTATGAATTTTAAATTTAATTTTTAATTTTTATAGAAGGATACCACAAAAATAAAGTTTCTTTTTAATTTCATTTAATTTTGTTTCCATTACTGTACACTCAGACGTAATCTTGTGCAACCCAGTGCACTTGCGCTTGTTCGCAGGCCCAATTAGATACCTTTTGCTGACATTTAGTGATCGCAGCATCTCGGTCGCGGTTTGCATCACGTCTTCTCCCTGTAACAGTATGACTTTTCGTGCTAGCGAACGCTACCCGAAGCCCACCGATAGCAACTTTCATTTCTCGGAGGCAAGTATAGGTAAGCTGTTTGCCAGCTCATCGAGAACCATGTTACAGTCCTCGGCGACGCCTCAGGACGGTCCACACGACGCCTTTCTCAGGCGACTTAGCAAGTTCCGACCCCCCTTCCCTCATCACCCACCTGTGGCTTCCTGGGAACTTCAACCCGGAGAATCGACACCCAGTGAACCCGCGCAGGGTACATGGTCTCTTCAAGGACATCCGCCCTTGTCCAACAGAGCCATCAGCGAAGCCTAGCGGCCGGAAAAATCCCTAACCTTGCTCTGTCTGCTGGTTGCGAGTGTGACCAGTGTACTCTAGCGGACGTTTCTGTGACCCTCCAGGCAGGTTCTCATCTTGGCCGCCAGAGCGCACTACTCATCCCTCCCATAAGAGACAGCTTGTCACAATCGACCTTGGCAGCAGTCGCAGTGCGATTGCGATCTTAAGGTACGATTCCTAAGGCGCGACTCTAGCCGCGCGGTTATCGTCGCGCGGCTAGAGTCGCGCGGCTCGTGAGGTTGCCCCATTCCTAAGAAGCGGCTGAAAACTATACTTCATGCGGCGCGATCACAGTGCAGTTCCAGTTGTTCGTAGAAATGGATGAACATAACGTTGTTAAATGGTTACTGCTGGACGAAGAAGAAAATGAAGAACTGATGACGTTGTTACTGAGTCACAACATCAAAAACATTGATGCACATGTGATATTTAAAGCAAGACGAGAAGAGGGATTCTACACAATCCTTATTAACAGACACTTAATGAAAGACGACGCAAAATTTCGGGAGTTTTTCCGTTTAAATGTAAGGCAGTTCAATTATATTTTGGGACTAGTGGAAGATGACGTCAAATGTAAGTCGTGCAACAAAGTAAGAGAACCAATAACACCTGCAGAGAAACTGGCCATAACATTAAGGTAAACTGTTGAACTTAATTAATTAAATATAACAAAAGCACTCATGTCAATATTAATGTTAGTTACTAATATTTTTGTTAGAAATTAAATTTTATATCAGGAATTGTAACTTTCAATTGCCATATTAAGTAGAGCGAATAAAATTGCTTAAAGTACAATTATCTTACATAAAGTAGTATGAGAGAAATATAAAGACAAAGCACGCGGTCAATACAACTGTGGAGATGACACGAATTGATAAGTTTTGTATGTTATGACATATTTAACATATACATTTCGTTTGTTTCACTGACAATAGGATTGTTGTATTGGAAGGAACCTTGTAACAATGACTGCTATTGGTGTGTTTCGCCACTATTTGTAACATCATCATAGTAATCACTCGCCGAATGACTAGGACATGAAGTGTCCGACAAAGTGGATGAAGATCGTCCAGGAGCTCCTAAAGGAGACATGTTTGTGTGCTGCGCCATCTCAAGTGCTCTTATTTCTAATTATGACACAACACTGCATATGCGCATCTTAGCTTGTGCACATAGAGAGGGTGGTAGCTGTTTCACTGTTAGCGACATACTTCTGAAGAACATATCAGTTGCATCATCTTCACGTTCCGTTATTTTACTTCGATTTAGAGCTTTCAGGATCTCCTCTCGTCCATTAGATCGTTTTTTAAGTATATCCAACACCTGTTGATTTGTTTGTTCCACTGAATGCTTGCGTTTCTTCACGCCGAATCCAGATGTACTAGGAGTAGGTTTGTTAGCCTCTGAAATATTTTCTATTGTCTCAGTTACTTGCAAATGATCTTGAGATGCTTCTATAGATATCGGACTACGTGGTTGGGTTTCCAAGAATCTCTTCTATGGCACTGGGTGTGTTTCATGTCCGTTTTCGTTAGTTGTGTCGTTTTCCTCATGGCTTGCTGTACGAGAAGAACAATTTAGATAGTCTTGGTTTCTCTCGGCATTCTGTGATACGTTGGAGACGAATTCAATATCCTGTGAGATGTCTTGAAAGGATTCAACAGTCTGCGAGATGTCTTGAAATGATTCAACATTCTGTGAGATGTTGGTAATGGTCCTGAAACATTTATGTATATACGTTACATAACATTACAAATATACATATACATATTTTTCTTGTGCAAAGATATATTAAAGTTTGATGAAAAGGACGCGCATTAGTTGTATCGTTTATGTTTTATTTGCAATAAAAACGATAGTGATTTTTTTCTAAAGCTGTGAATTTTTCTATTTGTTACTAACATTTCAAACAATATAAAAGTGTCAGCACCAATAAGCTTTATTTATCAGGAACGTGACACTTTTTTTTTTTTGGTGCTGGGGTAATCGAAATACCCACCTTGGTAAATCATGCATTGTATAATCGTTTAATCATTTATTAGGTTTTGTAATATTGTAAGACTGTAATTATTTGGTTATCAAGTGATATGTTTCTTTTTACGAGAAAGGTACATATATTCTTTTATATATTTTATGGCCTAATAAAATAATGATTATTCTAAAGCCTATCTAAAATGTATTGTTTACACCTTTGTGTCTTAGGATTCATAAATGGCTAAAAAAATACACACCTCAAGAGATACAACAAATACTAGCTATAGATGATCCAAGTAATCTTACAGCTGAAGAGAGGGAAATAGTACTTACTGTCCTTCATAACGTACTGCATCTAGGAATGATAGAGCATCAGCAAGAGGCCACTTTGTACGTTTGGCATTTGCTGCTGACCCTGTCCCTGTTTTGCTTTCCTTCTTGCACCTGTTGTACGTATCTTTCATGTTCTTCCACCTTTTCTTACACATATCACCTGGAATAAATAAAAACACATTTGAATTTACAGAGTGTAATATGTAATTGCATAGACAAAGGTACTCTGTATTAATATATCGTATTGTATTTCAGGTTTATGTCCACTGGAGTGTCCTTCAGATCGTTCTCGTTTGCATTTCGAATTACAGAAAGCTACATAAGCCGCATTGTGAAAAAAACGCTGAATGCGTTATCGAGGAAACTTCCTCCGATACTGATGTCAAACCCTACCAAAGAAGTCCTTCTTGAAAAAGCAGCAGAGTTCCAGAGTCTGTGGAATATTCCTAACTGTGTATCAGCCATTGATGGGAAACACATTCGAGTCAAATGCCCCGCTAAAAGTGGGTCTGTATTTTATAACTACAAGGATTACTTTTCAGTGGTTTAACTTGCTGTTGTAGACGCCAACTACAAGTTTGTTCTTGTTGACATTGGTTCGTATGGTAAGGAAGGTGATAGTGGGATTCTTGAGAAATCAGCACTGGGAAGATGTATCAAAAGTGACGGCTTTTTCCCACCTGCACGACGTTTGCCCGGCTCGGACATTGTTACTCCTTATGTACTCGTAGGCGATGAGGCATTTCGTTTGAGTGATCACATGATGAAACCGTACACAAAACCTGAGGCGCGAGAAGATGACCACAAAGCAGTCCTTAATTACAGGCTTTCCCGAGCAAGGAGAGTTTCATAAAATAGCTTTGCATTGTTAAGTCAGGTTTTTAGAGTATTTTACACGTCTATTGCCATTCATCATGAAACTGTCAATGCAATGATTATGACAGCTTGCTGTTTGCATAATTTACTTCGCGATGCCTACCTAGAAAATGACAGTCGATGCTACTACAAATACGATCCTTCAGTGCCTGCCCCTGTGGACAGCACGATGCCATTGGTTAAACCTGGTGGATTCGGAAATTTAGAGGGATTTGTAGTGAGAGATAATTTTAAGATGTACTTCAACAGTCCACAAGGCCGTGTAAAATGGCAATACAGTTCAGCAAGGAAAACTGATGTTTCTCATTAGTATAAATTGTGAAATGTAAACAAAAAATTCATTACATGGTACATGTGGATTTATGCGTGATTGTATATGTATATATACAAACGTAGCAGTAAAATATATAAGTATAAAACTTTAATATAAGGTACTTACTTAATCTTCCCAATTATTTTCCTATTTCAGCCCACACATTTTCCCGTACATTTTGATCCTTATACTGTGGATGCTTTAAATCATGCAATCATGGATGCTGGCCAACTAACTCAGCAAGAACTACGTCTTCTGTACTTGAAAATGCCATTTGTATGATCAGCAGCTCGGTCCGCGGCGCGCGACTGAAGCGACTGGACTGGTTCCGCCACCAGTCGGGTCGCGTCTGCGCTGCGCAGCCGCGCGCGGCCAAGCTACATCATGCTGCGCATGCGCAGAAGCTCGTGACGCTCTGCCGCGCGGCTAGAATCGCGTGAGTCGCGCCTTAGGAATCGTACCTTTAGGTCGCCTGCGACTCGCGTGAGAGCGCGGCGATCGTTCTGTAGTCTACTTCGCCCCTTCGGGCATCTCCGGACACCTTCGGGCAATCACCCCCCCCCCCCCTTCTTTGGATGGGGGCAGTTACTTTCTTTAATTAGGCGCACCGAAGCCATTTTCGAAGATTCGGCGGGCAGCATCTGGTCTGTGCGGACCACGCGTCGCGGTTCGCGAGAGTCCATCTCTGTTGTACTTCCAAGACTCGACACTACGTCATGTAGTCGCCAACGTCAAGGCATAGAGGCCTCAATTTTCTTATTTTTAAATTTGGCTGCCCGTAATAGTTTTTTTTAATCAAAATTATTTCTTCTTCTCTCGTCATTACTACCGCGCACTTCCGCGCTGGGAGCTGGCTTCTCTGCTCCTGGAGCCAGCCTACATGACTTCACCCCGCTACTTTGGGTAAGTGGTCGTCATACCTCCCCTCCCCCCTTTTTTGCCTTTCCCTGGGCATAGTCTTGCCCAGACTTAGCCGCCTGTTAACCAGTCTAAGCAATTTGGGACTTTGGTTACAGGCGGGGTGCAAGAATAATGTGCAAGATTAGCCTGCAAGAATAACGTTCATGATTTGGACACCAAATTAGAACGGAACTTCACTGCCAAAATAGCAGTCCATGATTGGGCTCATGCAGTCAGAAGTTTTCTCCCCTCTCCGGTCGACATACAAGTTTCTACATAAAATGATTTCTTCTGGACTTTACCGAAACCTCCGGTGCCAGGACCGCCAGTTTTCAGGACACAGGATTTAGTTAAATTCATTTCAAAAGGAAATTAAAAACAAAATGTAATTTTCTTTCTTTTGAGCCTGCGAGCTCACTTAAAACCAGGGTCAAAATTAAGAGATATGGTTGTTTTACTTTTATATGTATTTTGTTGCCCCGGGGCTCCCTCCTGTTTGTTATTAATATATTTTAATACATGTGTACTTAAAAGTTAAAGATAAAAGAAAAGAAAAAACTAAGTAAATTATTTTAGTAAAAGGGCAGTAATATAAATCAAACCAGCAGTCTTGTTATTTCATTATTATTCATCCTCGATCCACATAGTCTCCTAGAGTCCCTAGTAGGTTATAAGTAAATTCCTTTGTACGACGTCTGGGCACCTCTGTGATTATTGTTTTTGTTGTTTTCGTTTTCTGGGCTGATGATTCCAAGGCCATAATTTTTACTTATTAATTTATTGAGTGTTGACCTGCAGCCCAGCATATGTTACAAAATGGGTCCAAGATGATGGATCCAAGATGGCCAAAGGGCCAAGGTCAAGATCATCCAAGATGGCCGCTGTGACATATCAATTCAAGATGACGGTCGGTTCCACGGCTCCACTCCCGAATCCCAGTCCCCCCGAGGAACTATTATATACTACTCTTGGCAAAACTGTCAGGAGCATGTAAAGATAAAATAAATATATGTTTGTATTTATGTACCTGCATTAGGTGTTATACTTACTTGGCGTAATAAAATCTAACCTTACATTTGTATGAAAATAATTAATATAAATAAAATAAAGGTCTGGAGTGTTTTTATAAGTACATTTGGGAAAGTATAAAATCAATCAAATTAATTTTTTTTTAATAAATACTTAAAATAGTATATATTGAGGGCCCCGAGCGCTGGTTCATGGTTGAGGTGCCAAGGTACCGTCCGCGATTTTAAATTATGAAGTCACATCGGCCATTTAACTCCAAAACTTTCAGCCATATTATATTATGCCATTTTAGGTTACAATTTCACAATCAAAATTTTCGTTACGTTCACCGCCTTAAAAATCCTTTTTTTTTTCATCATAAAAAACGGGATAATTTTTAAAAGTATTAAAATAATTACAAAAAAATTACATTCATCCATTTTGAAATTATGACATCAAGCCCGCCATCTTGAAAATCCATAAATACTGACGTAAAAATTCCGGTAAAATTTTAAAATTCATAACAAAAATAATAATTTACAATTCAATAAAATTTTAATCAAAACACACTTTTATAACGGAGTATTCAGTCCAAACTTAATGAAGGCAAAACAAATTTAATCCTCCCAGTGGTGGCAGCTGGCAAACTGACCTCCACCACTAATGTCAAGGAATATATTACATCAGCCTGTATGACGACATGGCTGCTATCTAGTTTTAGTCGACTGAAGGTCACCATCTAGGAAGATATCACGGTCAATATCTTGTGTTTTACTGCTAGAGTGTGCTGTTGCCATATGAGTTTGATTTTAACCTGCTAAAGAGGAATAATATCAGATAATAAAATGCCGCGACGTCCACCATTTTGTCAGTCGTCTTGGCTACCATATTGAAAATGTGTTATCAATATGCTAGAAATTCGGGAAAAAATTGCAAAATTCATCAAAAATTCACCTTCAAATTTAGTGATTGACTCAATCGATGACAATGTTGGTTCAGTTCTTGATCGAACACGAAATTTACTGTTACACAAATTACACAAAAAGAACAAATAAAAAATGTTTTGTTATTTCTACAGGGTGTCCCAAAAGTAGTGTACCCATTTGAAACTCAAATAAACCGGGAACCATAGTAGTTATAATTGTTTTGTTTGTTGCAGATTGTTGCTGTGATATTGGAGATTTATCATGAATAGGTGGAGCCCGAAAGAACGTGCGTCCATAGTTGAACTTTACTTCACGCATGGGCATTGTGTTGAGCAAGCCCAGCGGGCGTACAAACGAAAATTTAATGTTCGTGCCGCACCATCAAAACACGTCATTAGAAGATGAATTCAACATTTCCGAGATAATGGAAATGTAGCTGATAGACCCAGAAGTGGACGTCCAAGATCGGCGCGAAACGCAGCCAATATTGACAATGCCCGCACATCAGTGACAAACAGTCCCAAGAAATCGCTTCGTCGTCGTTCTCAAGAACTTGGCATATCGAAATCTTCGTTACACAGAATCTTAACTGCTGACTTACACACATATACATACAAAATTCAAATTTTCCGACGATTATTGCCTACCGACCTGCTCAGAAGACTGCAGTTTGCGAATGAATTTCTTCAACTGGCAGAAGCACCCAATTTCCACACGAAACTTCTCATGAGTGACGAAGCCCTTTTTCACCTGAGTGGCTTTGTCAATAAACAGAACTGCCGCATTTGGGCAACTGAACACCCGGAAATGATTCATGAAAGACCCCTCCATGAGCAACGTGTTACAGTGTGGTGCGGGATAATGGCACATCGTGTTTTCGGCCCTTTCTTTTTTGAAAACGTTGACGGGGTGGCCGTCACTGTGAATGGTGAACGCTACCGTGACATGTTGAGCACATTTCTCAGACCATTATTGGCTATGGAAAATGACGAGGTCTGGTTTCAGCAAGATGGTGCAACCTGCCATACCGCTCGGCTGACCATGACACTTCTTCAGGAGATGTTTCCAGGTCGGGTCATGTCCCGTAATGGAGACATTAACTAGCCGCCGAGGTCACCGGATCTCACCGCCCCCGATTTATTTCTGTGGGGTCTTCTCAAGGACAGTGTCTACAGAAATAAACCACGGACACTTGCTACCCTCAAAGACAACATTCGCATGGCAATCCTCGACATTTCCCAAGAAATCTTGGCGAAGGTCATGCAACATGTAGTGTTAAAGCCGCATCCCCACTATGCCGAATGGCATAGATCGGCTTTGCCGAGCGGCAAGTGTGGACACATCGACAGCTTGTGCCGCATTGTGCCGATCCCAAACCAACTTGTTGTCGGTCGGGATCAAAGGGAAGCTGCGCGGCAGCTAGAGTGGGGACGAGCCGAATGGGTAACTCCGGAATTTTTCACCCAGTCTGTAGAGGACCACTGGACGCAGCTACTAACAAAACATCTTCATCTGTAGACATCTCCACACAAACTGTATTTGCTCATGCCGATGATTGACGCCGACTCTGCAAAAAGAACATGGTCATTTGGCCAAGCCAATCGGCTTTGCCGTACGGCCATGCCACTCGGCATAGTGTGGATGCGGCTTAAGGATTCGTTACTGCCAAGATGTGAATGGTGGGCATAGGCCCCATGTTGTTTTTCATGAATAAACCCCTGACTATAAGCTGCGAAGTGATGTAAACATTTCCGTTGTAACTGCATTATTAACTATAGTATCTGTATTTTAAATGGGTACACTACTTTTGGGACATTCTGTACAAGTGCAAAAACCAAGCAATCAGCTTTTTCCGATTTCTACAGTCTTTGCAGAGTGCTAAGTAAGTATTTTACATATCTTGACATGTTGTTTAGCACTTGATAGTTGATAACCACATTTTTCACACAGCACAGAGTTTTCAGTTTCGTTAAAAGGGCAGTGATATATGTCATGATGCCTTGCATTTTTTATGTCTTGCAACATAAGATACCTAGTTTGATTCTGTTGAATGTTCAACCAATTCTTTACAAAACCACTTGTGTCTTTTCAATTTTTCCATTGTGTATTAACTGGCTACAACAACTTTTGCACTGATATTAATGCGTTTAGAGTTGTTATTACAATCGTGTATTATGTAATACGAATGTACAAGTTTTTGGTGTTGTCATAGTACACACAGGTGAGTGAAGGAACACAAATATAGTTGCTGCATCCTTTATCGATGTCACTGGCATTGTTGACAGCCATTGTAGGACTACTGCTGCTAAAGACTAAACTTGTTAAAATCTCCAAGGTTACTGATAACAATGGAGGGACGTTGAACATGGAAGCCTCCAAGTTATTCTATGCTGGAACAGTAGGTGTAACTGTTGACGACGTTGGCAACAGGATCTATGTAGTCGTCGTCGAAATTGTGATCTCTGGAATCAGCAACGTTGCCATCGGTGTCTGCACTGCTGATGATAGGTATTACATCCATGTCAAAGTTAATGATGGTAATAATGCAACCGAGTTCACAAGAATAGATCATTACTAGACTTGTGCACCTCCCTGGTTAACAAAGACGATCCCTACTGCACTACAGCCAGACGTGGACATAGATTCCTCACTCATATACTCGCAGCAACTGATATAAGACGCGAGTCAAAACCACAGTCAGTTTAATTTATACAAACATATTATGGCTTGCACTTAACTGACCCAGTCCAGATTTCGTAATGTCGATGTAAGCTATCTGGTGGTAAATTAAGTTTACTACATTTGATGCACTGAAACAGTATTCTTTGGGATTTATACTGGCATTCGCGTCTTGAATGCCTGCGAGCGTTTACACATGTGCGTCGACCATGCCAATAAATTTCCGTCGTTCATTGAAGTCCCTCTAAGGTTGTTGAAGAAACTTCAACCATTGGCACAGCACCCCCTGATTTCTCCTCCGCAGCTGGTATCACAAATGTCATCGGGATCTGTGTTGCCATCACCGTTGCTGCCATTAGGGTCTGTACCATCGATGGTATACCGACCATCAAATTCAACATTGAAACAGGAACTAAATATCAGGAAACATACTAAAGAAAGCCGATCCGGATTTGCGCCGCGGTCAGTCTGGAAAACACTTAAATATTTGCAGTGACTGGCATAAGGTGTGACTCAAACCAACATAGTAGTGTAGAATAGTTCCTCCTGTACCAGGCTTTAGGCTTGAGATGTCGGTGCCGGAATTCAAGCTATGGATCGTGACGTTACAGCGGCCATCTTGGGCTCGAAAATGGCTCGAAAATAACTTAAATTGACTCCAAATGACTCAAAAATACTAAAAAAACATTCCCTATTTCGAGGGAAAATTTTATATTTTGAGGGGAAAATTCTCATTTTAGTCCTCAAAAATGTCAACAGCTTAAAAACTGCTTAAATGCCACAGCGACAAGCTGCTGTAAGCCAAACCTTGAAAATTAGTATGATATAGCCGCCATCTTGTATTAATATGTAACTGTTACAATTTTAGTTAGAGCCGCCATCTTGAAAATCCGTAAATTTTATTCTAGCAAATCGTAAAAAAAAATTAATTTACAAAAATATATTTTAATTATTAGAATTGTAATCCAAATATTTAAAAACACTGTTGCACATTTTGTTACAATCACTATCAAGAAAATCCCTAATTTTTTATGCCAGAAAATCGGGAAATTTTTGAAAAGTTATATAAAGACACTCCACCATCTTGGATTATAGCGCCAGGACCGCCATCTTGTAAATCCGCAATTATTATCTTATTTTAATATGAACAATTCTAAAATTTATACAAAAATTAATTATCAAATTTTAACAAAATATTATTTTAAAAACACACTTACGTACTCGGTTCGAACCCAGTGAGAGCATAAATAAAATAAAGATGATAGATCCTTTCTCCATGGAAGCCACCGAGATACTGAGCTCCCACCACAAATCCAAGGTAGGGGAGACCGGGTATGGTTGTAACACGAGGTAGGTTGTAACAGACGACATAGTTCGTTCAGGTCTCAACAGAGCGCAGCTGTCTCTACATCAACCGACGTGCCTATTCATGCGTCAGTTTATACGAGACTGTCAACGCCCTACGCCGGAGAATACGTTCGCCACATCAAATTATTTGATTTTTTTAAAGGTAAGTGAATTACATCCTTCATCGAACTTACGTTCCCGTCTCTTGTGTAATGCAGCAATGATGCTGTTTAAAATACGTTGTCGGATAACGTAATTGTGCTTTACAAATAACTGGCTCTATCTTCCAAATGTTGTGAAAAGTTCTGTTCACACAGGGTTTTTTCGGTAATGGTGTCGTGTGGGGCAGGTTGTAACAATGAATTATCTTTGTTACAACCTGCCCCGGCCCCTCTGGTGTAACAATGCAACACACATGATGTTGTTTTTTCGTTGTTTAAAGTTAATTTTAATACATTTTAGTGAATCTATTTTTTTCAAACAGAATATTGGAAATTATATGTGTGGGAATGAATCAGTTATATTCTATGTTTAAAATGTTTGAATGATTTTTTTTTAATTTGTAGATGAGAAATCCCAAGAGGAAAACTTATCGCGGCAAGGCCACGATTGAAACACTTACACATGCTGCCCAAGCTAATGTGTCTTTGTTGCCTAATTCAGAGATGAACACTTCAGTTGACGGGTATTCTAGGCCAATGGCCACTTCACCTAAGTCTACTTCAGTTATTGTGTCTTCTTTTCCGTCAACACAAGTAAAGCAGTCTACATCATCTGGTTCTGAAGTGATAACATCAAAACGTAAATTTTCTCCTGAAATAGTGCTACCATTTCCTAAATCGGGAACAAGGAAAACAACAAGGAAGAGGATTGAGCGTAAGAGTGCTGTGTTAACAGATACTCCTGAGAAGCAAGCTATCGAAAATTAATACAAGAAAAGAAAAATTTCCAAGAACGAACACATAGAAAAGAAGAAAAAAGTTACTGCAAGAGCTAACTTGAAAAAAAGAATAACGAAGAATATTCAAATAACTTCATCTGAAGAGGAAGATTATGACGAAGCTTGTTTGTGTTTAATCTGCATAGAACCATTTTCAAAAAGCAAACCTGGGGAGGAGTGGGTACAATGTTTGGACTGCAAGCAATGGGCTCATTTTCAATGTGCGAAGAAGTCCAAGCGGTAGGGCCTATATATGTCTCAATTGCATGTCAGATGGAATATCCGAGTAAGAAGTGCCTAGTAAAATTTTTGCAGAAGCATTATTATTTAATTTTTTTCTTTGTTTTCATTGTAATATTTTATTTAGCTATATTTGTATTTTCTTTTATTTATTTAAAGTGAAATCCCTTGAATTTATAATTGAAATATACTTTGTGTATTATTAATATATATATGCATCAGACAGAGAAAGTGTTTTTCTGACGACTTATGTAAATATTAAAATTCTCTTTTATAGGGTAGGCCTAAATTTGAAATGTTTTTGTTAAATACGGATTTTTTAAATGTATTTTAAGCAAATATTTCTTTGATGTGTGTTTTGAACATTATCCTTTTGTTTAGATACTATCCATGTTACTTTACATGTAGTCTACAGTCTTTATTGATTAAAATTCATTGTCTTAATGTGCTGTTACAACCAACCCCAAGTACTGTTACAATCAACCCCGCCGTGGGGATGGTTGTAACATTCTGCCTCCACATAGTTTTCACAAATTTTTGTAAGTTGTATCACTTAAGATACTTTATTATCTGCTATCAATCGTAAATAACATTACCAGCTTTCTATTCCAATGACTTGTTTGACTAAAACTCAAAAAACTTTGTAGTTATTTGTCATCAAAGTTGAAATGTTACAACCATCCCCGGTCTCCCCTATATATCGACAGCTAGTATGACGACATGTCCACCATCTAGTTTTCGCTTGCTGGAAGCCACCATCTTGTTCTCGTCTGCTAGAGTACACTACCATCATGTCATTTTAATTTTTGTCCACTAGAGTGAAGTAATTATTATTATTGTGGCATCCACCATCTTGAAATTTGACTCATCTTGTAAATTAGTAAATATTTAACTTTAAATTCGGGAAAAAATAAAAAGTTAATCAAATAAATATGCAATTAATATACTGATTGATTTGATTAGTTTTTTTTCCCTTGGTTCGATTTCTGGGCGATGGAAAATGTTTTAATTTTATGTAAAATCTATTAATTTTAATGAATATGATGGAAAATCCCAAAAGTAGCTTAAAATGATCATCTACCAGCCTTCAGTAAGCCATTATAACCACCATTTAGGAAATTTGTATTTATTGACCTAGAAAACCGGGAAATTTTCCAAAAATTTCCATGGTTCTATCCTTGGTCAATGCAAAAAAATTAAATAAATATCACATCAATTAACATAAAAGTGACAAATTCGAAAAAATCTACTTTTTTACAAATACAATTTATTACATCATTTCTATTCAAGTACAGGAACTCTTGCTCAAGTTAGCAATCTTATAAACAATTTGTTCTCCATCGGCGTGTACTGACTAATTCTTAGCTCCATTCGGTTTACTGAAGACAGAGGCCAGCCAGATCCTTTGCTTACATATAGTATTTTTCTTCTCGACAGAGTTATTCGATACTATGTTTAACAGATTGCTTCACATCGTCGGAATTGTAAATGGGAGTATTCACTGTCTTGAATGCACACTTCTTCACTTTGTCCTCTAACGGATAATATTTGCCATCGTTACAGCACTATGCTCTGATTACCATTTTTGTTACAGCATTGTTCATTAATCAAAACAAAGCAGATAGAAAGTTAATCACGCTAAATACTATAATTTGTGTTACTTTGTGGCAGTGTAGGTAAATCAGATTAAGTACATAAATACTACCATAAACATTATACACTGCTGTAACGGTGGATCTTTTAGTTTCACAAGGACATGATTAATGAACAGAAACAACGTGTGATTCCGTCTGAATATAATTACTCCATATTTATTTAAGGAAACTTATAACAGATATTAAAATGTGTTAAAATACAATTTCAATTACATTATTAAAATAGCTCTCGGATATGTTAAAAAAATATGGGCCGGCTCTAAATTAGATTATAAAAGGTTTGATTAAACATAGATAAACAAATAAAAAAATACAAAGAGACTCAAACCATCCCAGTGTAATTTCTTAAAGTCCAGAACGAAAGTTTTATATAATTCTTATTTCATTGAACGAAGTAATTTAAAGGTTGTTCCAAAAAGGTTCATAAATACTGTAGCACCGGAGGTATGATGTATGCTGGCCGGAGTTCAGCAGTCAACATGGTGCCAGGGTGCCTGTTTGTTGAAGAGGAAGAGAGTGAAAATGCGGCTAAGATCGCATCCGGCTCCTGGACCCTGTCAGACAGGTAAGTTGGCTTCTAGGTTCTGAAGCGTAGCGAGTCCAGATCTGAAGATCGCGAAAACGCGGGAGGCGCGGACGTTTCCATCATTTCAAAAAAAATATTTAAATAAAATAACTACTATGCTGTGTACTGTACAGACGGACTAAACTACTTAAAGATTTAATAGGGATAGCATCACATGTCTAATCGACTACATCGTTGGTTACGGCCGGACAGAAGTCTTGTGGTGCGTCTCGCCGATCCGCCGATAACCTAAAACAGTCCGTCTGGAATCGCGACGCGAAGTGCCGCCAGAGGAGGAGCATCTCGTAACTAAAAGGAAAAACTCAATCGAAAGGTGGTGGGGAAGACTGGGGCGTATGGACCGAAAGGTTCCGAAGTTCTCCGAGTGGGAATCACAAAAAACTCTGACTTAGATATCTCGAAGTTGGTAGCACTGGCCAATTTTAGCGCTACCTGTTGAGGGGTGTCCGAAACAAAAAAGAATCGACTCGCCCGAGACTTTTGCTACAGCCTGGGGCTAATGGCACAGTCGGTGCTGCTCTCTGGCGGCCTACAGGGGAAAGAAAAAGGAAGGTTAGCAATGTCGCCACCAGGTGTCGCGGGCGTTAGCTCCACCAGCTGGCGACAAGTGAAGAAGTTACTATTTCTGCCACTAGATGTCGTGTGTGGTCCATATTTGCACATATTTTTTTCTGTGACAAATCGTCCTTGACATCGCCAATGCCTGGCGGGTTCACGTCAGGGCAATGATCCTGGGCTAAATTCTGAGAACCAAAGGGGGGTACTGGGAGGTGAGGGTGGACAAAATACACAACGAGGCTGGGAAAGAGAATCCCAGCGTGACTTTCTATGAGTGAAACTAAGACGTATGCATGATGGTAAGCGCTGTTGTAAGCTCGTCTCTGAGAAATGGCAACAACTCGTCCAGAGCTGTTGTGTGAAAATTTAGTCATGCAGGGAATTAAAGTTACAGGCCCACGGGCGTGACTGCAAGTGGGAGAAATGTCATTCGGACTGCTAACGATATCTTAGACTTTCAAAAGATCAGATTTGCCCCTGAGAAAAGGTGCCTCGGTCCACTGCAGCAAAGTTTAACTAAGTAGCGTACACCAGCCTAACAAAGTGTAAATCACCCTTTTGTAACCAAATTATATAGAAAATAAAATTTCCAAAAACAATTTAAGATTATAATAAAAATTTAAAAAAATGTGCCGAAATACCTAATTTCCGGCACACCACATATACAGTCCAACCACAAGAATATTTTGAAGGTCCGTATTTAGCTAATTCATCAATGAGCTGATTGATAATGTACTGCCTGATATCGTCAAAAAAAGCACAAATGTGCTTCGACTCACAATATGTATGTAGATTATAGTAGTCTTTCAACATTCCACGAAATGCGGAGTTCACCAAGTGGAATCTGTTACCTGTAATGCACCGAGTACAGTCATAGATTTTTATTAATATCCAGGCCTCATTAAATTCGGTTGCTGATAGTCTATTTTTGTGCTTTTATGCATATGAGCCCCATTCCAAAGCCAGTAGTTGACATTTCTGCAGGTAGTTCATCAGTACGCACACGAACTTCACCTTTAAATTTGCTCCAAAAGTCCTTTGGAGCCAATTACTGTTGGAGCCAATGACTATTGGAGCCAATGATCATTGGAGTCAATGACTGTTGGAGCCAATTTCTGATGTAACCAATGACTGTTGGAGCCAATGACTGTTGGATCCGAATGACTGTTGGAGCCAATGACTGTTGGATCCGAATGACTGTTGGAGCCAATGACTATTGGAGGCTATTTCTGTTGAAGCTAAAAGACTGTTGGAGCCAATGACTTTTTGAAATAAAAAAATGTTGGAGCCAATGATACATTAAAGTCTATGACCGTTAGAGCCAATGACCGTTGGAGGCATTATATCCTAACGTAATTTTACGATCGCATCTACTGATTTGAATGTTTAAGAACATGTACGTTCTTTCCTTGAAATGTACATTCTTGTACGCGAATTTAGGATCAAATGTGTGTCCTTTTCATCCAAAAGTGCGTCCTTTTCTTTTAATGTGCTTCCATTTAGTAGATTTTTCGTCCAAATGCGTGTCGTTTTCGTTAAAAGCATGTTGTGTGTACATTAAGTGTTCTTTGTGTGCATTGCGTATTTGGTGTGTACATTGCGTAGTAATTGTGTGTGCATTGCGTAGTAATTACATGTACATGAGTGTCCAGTGCGTGTATTGAGTGCCCTTTTCTTTTGTCAAATTTTCTTCAAAATGTAGGTACTTATTTTTTATTGTTCAATTTGACTAGTATTAATTTAAATGAACCGTGTTTTGACTAGCAAATTACTCGACAGTTGCATGTATATAAGCGAGTCCCATACGTAAGTACTTTCAATTTGTTACTGGCTGCAGCGGTGTAAGGGTCACAGATCTCGTGCATAAGTCACGTTATTACCTGTTCTTGTGAACTCGCTAGCATCTTTACCATCTTTACAGTCGAACTCGATGGAAGTTGTACCATCGTCTATGAGAGCCCTGGCATCAGCGTTGACGATGATTGCGCAGACCCCGTTGGTAACGTCGACAACATCACAAGAGGAGACTTCAACAGTCCTAGTACCACCAACAGAAGAGAGCTTAATTAATGACTTCAGTGCTGGCTGCAGAGGAACCACGATAAACGACGTTTCACCCTCGATGGATACTTCAATGGTTGGTGATTCGACAACAACTATCGAGCATCGATGTCGTTACAGTGACAAGATTTTCTCCAACAACAGCAATGCAAGACGACACGAGAAGAGAGAATGTGCTACGAATCCTCCTCGCAAAATATTTGACTGTAAGAAATGTCATAAGCAGTTTGCCAGTAAAGATAATGTGGAAAGACACATGAAGACATGCAGAGGTCGTGCTGTACGAAACAAAATAAAGGTTTCTTTGCAACAGCGATTAATTGATTCGCTTAAGAGTACACAGGGGAGTTGGTACAACTGCAGCTTCATCATCATCTGGTTCGGGTCTGAAAGGTTCATCTTCATCAACTAGGCATACTTGTAGCTACTGTGATATGTCGTTCGCATTTTCCTATGATGCACGAAGACATGAGTGGAGCAAATGCAAGAAGAATCCTTCTCGTATAAAGTTTCGCTGCGATGAGTGCCATGCGTGGTTTACACTTACTTACAGTTTGCGACGGCATGCGAAAATGTTTAAAGGTGAAGTCCGTGTGCGTACTGATGGACTACCTGCAGAAATTTCGAACCCTCGCATTAGATTGGAGACATTTATGCGTACAAGTAAAAAAACTGATTATCAGCAACCGAATGTGATGAGGCTTTAACATTAATCCAAGTCTATGACTGTACTCGGAGGATTACAGATAAATGATAACGGATTACATTTGGCAAACACTGCGTTTAATGAATCGAAGGACATTTGTACTTTCTTGACGATTAAGGCCAAATATTATCAATCAGCAAAATACGGACCTATAAAATATAACTTGTGGTTGGATTGTGTATAGGGCAAACACTATCCGTTCGGAAAAAATGAAGAATTGTGCATTCAAGACAGTGAATACTCCCATTTACATTTCCGACGATGTGAAGCAGTCTGTTAAACATTTTATCGAATAACTCTGTAGGGAAGAAAAAGACTACGTAGCAAAGGACCTGGCTGGTCTCTGTCTTCAGTAAACCGATTGGAGCTAAGAATTAGTCAGTTCAAGCCGATTGCTAACTTTATGAAGAGTTCCTGTAGTAGAATAGAAATTATGTATTAAATTGTGTTTGTAAAAAAAGTAGATTTTTTCGAATTTGTCAATTTTATGTTAATTGACGTTATATTTATTTAATTTTTTTTTTTGCATTGACCAAGGTTAGAACCGTGGACGGATATCGATCGAATTAATAAGTATATTAATTGCATTTTTCCCCCCATTTTTCTTGGTCAATAAATACAAATTTCCTAGATGGTGGTCATAACGGCTTACTGAAGGTTAGTAGATGAGAATTTAAGCTGCTTTTGGGACTTTCCATCATATTTATTAAAATTAATATTATTATGATGGCATCCAAATTTCAAGGTGGTGAATGCCACAGTAATAAAAAATTCTGCAATCAAGTGGACAAAAATTAAACTGAAATGATGTTAGTGGACTTTAGCAGACGAGAACAAGGTGGTGGCCACCAGCAGGGGAAAACCAGATGGTGGACATGACGTCATACTAGCTGTCGATATATATACCTTGGCATTAGTGGTGGGATGTCAGTCTCGGTGGCTACCATGGAGAATTTATCTGTCGTCTCTTTTTATTTGTGCTCTCACTGGGTTCGAACGGAGGAAGAGGGTGTGTTTTAAAAATAATATTTTATTAAATTTGATTACTTATTTTTTTATAAATTTCAGATTTACTCCCATTAAAATCTGATGATAATTACAGATTCACAAGATGGCAGACCTGGTGAGTAGTATAGTTTGGTTCCTCCGGGCACAGTCTTTAAGGCTGTGGGGCCGTGGAGCCGACCGCCATCTTGGATTGTGATGTCACGGTGGCCATCTTGGATGACCTTGACCTTGACCTTTGATCTTCAAAATTTGCCCAAATTCCTCAAAATTAACCAAAATTTCCACTTTTTTTAATTGGCCATAAAATATTTCAAATTTTGAAATATTAAAATATTCTCTTTTCGAGGGAAAATTTACTGTTTTTAGTCCTTAAAAATCTCAGCGGCTAGAAATGTCCATATTGAGGCTTAAGCATCCATGTCTACGGCCTCCAATAAGCCTCTGACATCATCATGGATTATGTCATCATGGAATATGATGTCACCGTTGCAATTTCCGTTATGACTGCCATCTTGAAAATCTTTATTTATTATCCAATTTTAATCAAAAAAATTAACATTCATAAAGAAATTAATTAATAAAATTTTTAAAAAAATATTTAAAAAACATACTTTTACGACAAGGAGCTCGGAGTCCTCGGTTCGAACCCGGTGAGGACAAAAAAAATGGCGACCGATCCTTCCCTCACGGTGGCTGCAGGCAGACTGACCCCCATCACTTTTTTCATAGCATATATATCATCAAGAAGTATGATGTCATGTCCGCCATCTTGAAAATCCGTAATTGTAATGCTAGAGATTCGAGAAAAATTCCAAAATTCATTAAATAAATTTTTAATCAATATATTGATTGATTCAATCGATTCCTGTTCTTGGTTAGATCCCTGGACGATGCAATAATGTTTAATTTTATGTAAAAATTAATAGTTTCAATAAATCCTATACTATCAACCTACAGTAACCCGTTATGTCTACCATCTTAGAAATTTGTATTTATTGTCCAATAAATATATAAAAAATTATTAAATTCATAAAAAATCAATCATTATTCTACCTATAGAATCGATACATGTACAATAAACAAAATTAAGTAATTTCAGGAAAATAAAAACACTACAAGTTCTTTTAAAAAACAAAAATTTTATTACATAAATTCTACACTACTACAAGTACAAAAAAAACACAGACAAATAACTAAAGTCTTGGTTAACCTAAACAAATTCTGTTCAAGATTTATTTTCACATTTAATTTTGTGCTGTTCAAGATACTGTATAGCTGTTAGTCCTGATTTTCGAGGTTGATAAGCGAAATACTTAAAGCACATCTTACACACATAAATCCTAAGTTGATGTTTTGTAACCTGAAGTTTCACAATTCGAGAAAAGTTTTTGATGTAGCAGTAGTGTGCAGCACCGCTTTCATTTGTCACAAGCAACAAATCGAAATGATTTTTTTCTTTCTTGTTTGGTTACCCGAATCGGACACACCTTATTATCCTCATTTAGCGCATACACATTAACTGAAGCTTCAGGGTTATTTTTTTCAAAAATATATATCTGATTGAATGGTGACGGATAGTACAGATCATCAAAGTTGAACTTATTCTCCAAAGCATAATACCTCTTATCAACACGGTTTTGATGACTTCCCTCGACAAATCTTGCCAAAATACTCAATTTAAAACAAAACTGATCCTTCAAGTTTTGGCAATTGACTACTGCTCTTTTGTTGACTACTGTCTCAGGTAAAGCAATAAATGAGGATGTCTGATAGTATAGAAGCATACTAGAACTTGTTTCTTTTCCTATGCACATAATCTTGTGACTATCCAGACTGTTACAATGCGAAAAAACCTTATCGCATTTGTCGCACTTATATGTCTTTCGAGATA
Organism: Bacillus rossius redtenbacheri; assembly: GCF_032445375.1. Classification (NCBI taxonomy): domain Eukaryota; kingdom Metazoa; phylum Arthropoda; class Insecta; order Phasmatodea; family Bacillidae; genus Bacillus; species Bacillus rossius. The sequence goes on from NC_086337.1 coordinate 13,549,330, forward strand.
TTGTCGGATACCTACTGCAGGTTATAAGATGTATTTCAAGTTATAATGTCGTACAAATTGTTTATTACACTTGTTACATTGAAATTCTGTTCTTTTCAGTAAATTGTTTTGACACCTGCTTTTTTTCATGTCTGCGCGCACTTGAAGTGGTAGTAAATGATGCACCACAGTATTTGCACTGACGCGATGAACGTTCCTCATTCGTTTAAGTATTCAATGTTGCTGGCGAAACTTCAGCTGATGATGGAACAGTACATATTGTTGTATCCTCTGCAGCTGGTATCGGGATCTTCACAGCTGTCGACACCGCAGCCATTGAGCTCTCCGTTGTCGTGGTCTCCTCTGCAGCCGGTATCGGGATCTCCGACTCCATCAACGTCTCTGCCATCGAGGTCCACGATGTTGATGTTAGATCATCTATCCAGGTCGACATTAAACAGTAACTAAACTCGCGAATCTAACTGAAGAGAGCAGGTCCGTACTACACCGCGGCCATAGGTGAACCGAGGGTCCAGTTTTTTTTTCTTCCTAACCTAACTAAAAACTAAGTGTGTTGGGGGAGGATTCCGAGTTAGGGAGGGAGACTAAGTGCGTCTCAGGCCGAAGCCCATACGCTCTAAACATACAGGGGTTAGCCATGCAGGAGGGGTAGCATGCATAGTGTGCTAGGAGGGGGATTGGCTAGCCATGTCAGCGATTGGCGCCATGACTAACTCCCCTCACTGACTATACTAGACTAAAACTAGATAAGTTGAGCCCAGGTAAAACCTGCATAGACACAGGGAAAATCCTGGGATCTGACATGTGGGATGCAAAAATTCCATGCATTAAAATCAAGCAGGAAGCTTACGGGAGACAGAAGGATGGATCTGGAAGAAGAGTTGGACAGAGTAGAAAAGAGTCTACTATAAAGGCAATATTTACCCTTTATAGAAAGTAAATATTTAATTTCCTTAATATGTATTTTGTTTAATTACAATTTATTCCGCATGTTTACATTTTGTCATCTATGAGTAATTCAGATTTAAAGTTCTTTGGTTATCGTTTTGTACATGTATTACTCTATGTTAAATTTTATTTTAAATAATTGTCAAAGCTAGTATAGCAGTATTTTTTTGAAACTAATATTAATTTAAAGATGAACAACGACAGTAATTGGTAATAAATTTAATAGTTTTTGTTTTATCAACAGCTTTAAGAGAGTCGTTTATTAGTAACGGGAAAAAAGATTCTAGAGAACAAATTGAGACTCGATGAAGGCAACATCTAAAAACGCAACGATTTCGACCTTAATTGATAATTTGACTATTCCTAGAAGAATTTAAAATGCTTATTAATGCTAATATTGAATCAGATTTCGAGGGAATTACTAATTTGAATCAACGAAGATAAAACTCAAACGTCAAGAATTCAAACCATTATTTAAGAAGAGAGAGCGACGAATATCCAGATTTCAAGAGAGCGTCAAATGAATATAAATTGTATTGAAATTACGAAGAATAGATGTCGTTGATCATCCTGAAGAAAGAAGAATTCAGTCGAATAATGAAAAGTAGCAGTTCGAGCCCGGGAAGGATGACCGTCGTGCAGTCCAGCCCAGTTTCCGCCCGCAGCCCAAAGGATGGAGTCGTGACGGCGCGTATTCCTGCCGCCCGCTAGAGACCGGAGGAGCAACACCAAGTTCGCAGTCCCGACTGAGGCGAACCAAGGATCCTCCGAGAACCTACACGTCTCGTGGGTATTCTGCAGCAAGGTTTGGTCCCTTACCCCATCACCCGAAGACTCGCTGATTAAACAAGTATCCTCACTAACGACGATTTGAACAAGACGAACATTTTCACCGAACTAGAATTTTTTTTGTTATCAAACGTATTCTTTGTATAGAAAGACCGTGTACTTGTTCATCTTTAGATTTATAATTTAAATTACGGAATCGCGATCCCGAACCTAATAACATAAGACAGTATAGATGGAACTTGCTATTGAAAGAACATGTTGCTATTTTGTTTGACGGGTACTGCAAGTTACGTACCCAGTAGTCCACGCTCTGCGGACTGAAGCTAGTTTTAAAATAAATAATACATAAACGATTAGCATTTTAACCTAAAGATAAATTACTCTAATGAAAGAATTGGTAGAATCTTTGAAGTCGAGAATCATAACAAATTCCATCTGTATTTTAACATAAACTATTTTAGTTAAGATATTTATATAAATTGTAATATTGTGTTTGTCGAAGTATATTGTCACCGTCTGCACAAAACCTTACACGCAAATATAAATATTACATGGGAATTTGTTTACACGTTATTACCAGGTCTAGCCACGAAATTAGCATTTAACATACTTTTGACACACTGTAATTTTGATTCTCAGACACAAACTTCTAGAAACAATTCTTAAAACTGATAGAGGAAGGCTAGAGAAACTGGAATTATTAAGTACATTTAATAATTTACATAATTACACTAGCTGACTTTTCAGTTTAGGTGAACTATAAGATAGGAACACTTAAAACTGAAGATACTCTTCACTACTAAGCAGGGGGTTGGGGGCTTGGACATTTCTGTCCGCATTGTTTTGGGTGGCACTGGTTGTTTCAGGGGCGACTTTTGTCGTTTTCCGCTGGGCTGCCAGACAGCCCACTTAAATTAGGAAGAAAGAAAAATATTAAGTTTCATTATTTAATTATTTGAGCTGTAATTAAAAATCTCATGCCTTTCAGAACACATCTGGCACTGTAGGTGAGGCCTGCCAGGCTAGCTATGCCATCAGACATGAGGGTCAGTAAGTCAACCTGGTGCCAGGGCGCCTGTATGTTGAAGAGGATCAGTGTGAAAAATGCTAAGCCTGCATCCAAGCTCTTGGACCCTGTCTGTGAACAGTCCGAATCAAACATGATCAGAACTAGTACACAGACAGTTAGTAAACTGGGCAGAAAATGCCCGCAGAAAGATAAGGGGAGGTTGGGGAATACAGCTGATAGTAACTCACCAGACAGGGAAGTTGGCTTCTAGTTTCTGCAGCGTAGCTAGTCTGGATCTGGAGCTCACGAAAACCACGGGAGGCGCGGACGTTTCCATTATTTCAAAAAAGGAGTATTTAAAAGAAATAACTATTATGCTGAGTACAGTACAGACGGACTAAACTACTTAAAGAAATTTACAGGGATAGCATCCCTTGTCTAATCGACTACATTGTCTGTTGCGGCCGGATGGAAGTCTTGTAGTGCGTCTCGTCGATCAGCCGATAATCTCAAACAGTCCGTCTGGAATCGCGACGTGAAGTGTCCGCGGAAGGGCCGCGTCTCTTAATTAAAAGTAATGCTCAATCAAAAGTGGCGGGGGGTAGACTGGGGCGTCCGGACCGAAAGGTTCCGAAGTTCCCCGAGTGGGAATCACAAAAAACTCTGATTTCGATAACTCGAAGTTGGTAGCACTGGCCGATTTAAGCGCTACCTGTTGAGGGGTGTCTGGAACAAAAAGGGATCGAATCGCCCGAGACTTTTGCTACAGCCTGGGGCTAATGGCGCAGTCGGTGCTGCTCTCTGGTGGCCTACAGGGGAAGGTAGCTGGGAGGTTAGCAAAGTCGCCACTAGGTGTCGCGGGCGTCAGCTCCACGAGCTGGCGACAAGAGAATAAGTTACTATTTCTACCACTAGATGTTGTGTGTGGTCCATATTTGCATGTATTTTTTCTATGGCAAATCGTCTTTGAAGTCGGCCACTGCCTGGCGGGTTCACGTCAAGTCTATGATCCAGGGCTAAATTCTGTGAATCAAGGGGGTGGAGGTGGACAAAAAATGCAACGAGGCTGGGAACGAGCATCGTAACGTGACTTTCTATGAGTGAACCTAAGACGTATGCGTGACGGTAACCACTGTTCTAAGCTCATCTCTGAGAAATGGTAACAACTCGTCCAGAGCTGTTGTGTGCAGTTTTAGTCATGCAGGGAATTAATTTTACAAACCCCGGACGTGACTGTAAGCGGGAGAAATGTCAAACTGGCTGCCAACGACGTCTTAGACTTGCAAAAGATCAGATTGGTCCCTGAGAAAAGGTGCCTCGGATCACTGGCACAACGTTTAACTAAGCAGCGTACACCAGCCTAACAAAGTGTAAATCACCCTTTAGTTACCAAATTATTAAAAAAAAAAATCCAAAAATTAATTTAAAATTAAAATAACAATTTAAAAAAACGTGCCGAATACCTAATTTCCTGCACTCTAGACTGACCTCGCACCACCAATACTAAGGTATATATCGTCAGCTGGTATGACGTCATGTCCACCATCTTTCCTTCGTCTGCTGGAGTCCACCATCTTGTTTTCGTCTGCTATAGTGTGTTGACGAAATGTTAGTATAATTTTCTGTTCACCAAACCTTTGTCCTCGAGTAGGGAGAGCGTGCCGACTCTGGAACATAGGCGAGGGGGGAGCGGGGTAATCCGGGGATTATCCCATTTTTATGGTTTTTTACGCATTTTTTATGGTTTTTTATGTGCAAATCCAGTTTTTTATGCGCTAATCCAGTGGCTAATCCGGAGATCCGCAAATTCGCAAATCCGCAAATCTCTAATCCGCAAATCCGCAAATCCGCAAATCCGCAAATTCGCAAATCCGCCATTTTGTATTTCTAGAAATTTCCACCAACTTCGAATCGTGACGTCATGATTCTGTGTCGTCTGCTGGAGGCCGCCACCTTGATTTCTTCTGGCCGCCATCTTGTTTCGTCTGCTGGAGGCCGCCATATTGATTTTTCCTGGTCGCCATCTTGTTTCGGCTGCTGGAGGCCGCCATCTTGTGTGACGTCATATAGTTCTGTTGGTCGCCACCAGGTAGCAGCAGGTATTATTTTATTTTAACTAAAATATTTTCAGTGCCGAGGCTGGGATTCGATCCATGGGACGTGAAAACGTCCAGGATGTCGTGGTTACGAGGCGGACGCCTTGACCACTAGACCACGAGACCAATTGGAATATGGTGGAATAAATAATCTATATATGCTACGTACTGACGGCAAGTTTATGATAAATGGGGGAGGGTGTTTTTGCCTTCCTTAATGCATACCTAAGGCGCCACATTTGAAATTAAAATTATTATACAGCCGCCATCTTTAATTCCAGCACAGACTACCAGATGGCGCCAAATTCAAAAATTAGTTGCCAGAGGTGCCGCCATCTTGGTTCTCAAGTTGGCTGGTAGATGTCGCTAGTATCGCGCGCCAAATTCAAAAATTAGTTGTCAGAGGCGCCGCCATCTTGGTTCTCAAGTTGGCTGGTAGATGTCGCTAGTATCGCGTGCCAAATTCAAAAATTAGTTGCCAGAGGCGCCGCCATCTTGATTCTCAAGTTGGCTACCAGAGTGTGCCAACGTCGCCATCTTTATTTCATATTTCAGCTGCCAGGGCACAGCACCATTCGATAGATCGAATGCTAATCGATATATTTACTTTTATTTCATATTTCAGCTGCCAGGGCGCAGCACCATTCGATAGGTCGAATGCTAATCGATATGTTTACTTTTATTTCATATTTCAGCTGCCAGGGCGCAGCACCATTCGATAGGTCGAATGCTAATCAATATATTTACTTTTATTTCATATTTCAGCTGCCAGGGCACAGCACCATTCGATAGATCGAATGCTAATCGATATATTTACTTTTATTTCATATTTCAGCTGCCAGGGCGCAGCACCATTCGATAGGTCGAATGCTAATCGATATATTTAGTAACAAGTGTTGCTACCAGAGGGCGCGATATTTAAATTTAAAAAATATTACAACCTTTAAACAATTCTCCGCCATCTTGGATTCAACAGCCCCACCATCTTGGAAGCACATGATACACCCAAGGACTCGTTCCAATACATGCACAGAGTGCACCGAAAAGATTGTTCCCTTACATGCACAGAGTGCACCATATTGAATGATCATGATATGTGTTCCTTTATATGCATCAGAAGCAGGCATAAGAAATTTTTTCTTATAGGCATACTTTAGTGTTAGCTTTCCTGTAATGCATTTAATAATAGTGTAAGCTCATTATTATTATTTAGTGATAGTGAATTTATAACTATGATGTGTATTCTTCGATTCTCCCCGATTTGGCTTCTCGATTCGACACTTCGAATTATGCTCCAGATAATGCTCAAAGGTTTCCATCAGTCAACCACGGCATGACTGGTGTCATGAAGGATGAAGCCGCTGGACGCATCATTACTGAGTATGTTGGTCTTCGCCCCAAACTTTATGCATACAAGATGGACGATGGTGCTTTTACGCTTAAAGCCAAGGGTGTGAAGGCCAGTGTACTCAGCTCGCTACTTTTTGAGCAATATCTGGATTGCTTGCAAACAAATTCACGGGTTTGGGGGACTCAATATCATTTTCGTTCACGAAATCACATTGTTTGTACTGAACGCGTGACTAAGGTGGCGTTGTCATCAGGTGACGACAAGCGGAGCATTTCCGATGATGGAATTAGCACGCTTCCATGGGGACATTACCGTCTAGATCCCTGAACCTGAGTTCCCCACATAATAAGAGATTCTAACTTTTTTTTTAATTTATAATTTTCCAGTTTTTTTTTTTTGTACTATCCTCATACCTTGGTACACTCAATAAGCATTGCTGCTCCGAGTCGAGTTGTAGGAAAACAACAGCACTCCAAACTCCTCCTCCGCTCGGAGTGGCCAACTGGGTAGATGGCAACCAACTTCGATTCATTGCCTCCCCCTTCAGCCGTAAAACATTAAGAATGTTGGACAGAACTCATGCACTACTGTACTGCGCATGTGGAGATAAAACCATCGGTATGTTTAACATGTAGAGATTGCACTCATCTTATTTACACGGTTCAGATAGTGAATCTGATAGTTTTCTTTAAATGCTAGTCTGTTTAATAATTTAAAGTAGATTTGAGTCTATCCTGATTTTAAATGCTAATGTGGTTAAACTTTGTTGCATGTCATCTTTCCGTCAAGACCAGGTCAACTATAGTCTTCATTCTGTCTCTGACAATTCCATAATGAACATGGCTGCTTTTGAGGAAATGCGCGATTGCATTGAATATGCGCTTCATGCTTGCATCGGCATGAATATAGATGCGATAGTACACCATCTAGAGGTCTCCGCGATCAATTTGTTCGCTGCATTTCCAGAGGAATACGAGTTTCTAACATACCTTTACAACGGTATTATAGCATGCTTTGAAGCTGTAATGGAGGCTCAAGAGCAAGTGGAGCCAGATGATGGAGTGGACAGCGGCTTGGGAGAGAGTGACGGTGAAGCATAATGCTTGCGCCCTTGTTAAACATGGAAAATAGGCCTCTCGGGGAAACTCGCCATGTATAAAAAAAAGGAGTTAACGCATCTAATGCTGTACCTCCTGAGACATAGTCTCTAAGGTGATGTGGAAAGCAGCATACCACTATAAATTCAAACACAAGTTTTTATTTATTTTTTTTTTTTTTCAGCTTACACTCCAGAGAATCTTCCGCCACGTCGAGATGAAGAGAATGAGACTACACATCATAGTTATAAATTCACTATCACTAAATAATAATAATGAGCTTACACTATTATTAAATGCATTACAGGAAAGCTAACACTAAAGTATGCCTATAAGAAAAAATTTCTTATGCCTGCTTCTGATGCATATAAAGGAACACATATCATGATCATTCAATATGGTGCACTCTGTGCATGTAAGGGAACAATCTTTTCGGTGCACTCTGTGCATGTATTGGAACAAGTCCTTGGGTGTATCATGTGCTTCCAAGATGGTGGGGCTGTTGAATCCAAGATGGCGGAGAATTGTTTAAAGGTTGTAATATTTTTTAAATTTAAATATCGCGCCCTCTGGTAGCAACACTTGTTACTAAATATATCGATTAGCATTCGACCTATCGAATGGTGCTGCGCCCTGGCAGCTGAAATATGGAATAAAAGTAAATATATCGATTAGCATTCGATCTATCGAATGGTGCTGTGCCCTGGCAGCTGAAATATGAAATAAAAGTAAATATATCGATCAGCATTCGATCTATCGAATGGTGCTGCGCCCTGGCAGCTGAAATATGAAATAAAAGTAAATATATCGATTAGCATTCGACCTATCGAATGGTGCTGCGCCCTGGCAGCTGAAATATGAAATAAAAGTAAATATATCGATTAGCATTAGATCTATCGAATGGTGCTGTGCCCTGGCAGCTGAAATATGAAATAAAGATGGCGACGTTGGCACACTCTGGTAGCCAACTTGAGAATCAAGATGGCGGCGCCTCTGGCAACTAATTTTTGAATTTGGCGCGCGATACTAGCGACATCTACCAGCCAACTTGAGAACCAAGATAGCGGCGCCTCTGGCAACTAATTTTTGAATTTGGCGCCATCTGGTAGTCTGTGCTGGAATTAAAGATGGCGGCTGTATAATGATTTTTAATTTCAAATGTGGCGCCTTAGGTATGCATTAAGGAAGGCAAAAACACCCTCCCCCATTTATCATAAACTTGCCGTCAGTACGTAGCATATATAGATTATTTATTCCACCATATTCCAATTGGTCTCGTGGTCTAGTGGTCAAGGCGTCCGCCTCGTAACCACGACATCCTGGACGTTTTCACGTCCCATGGATCGAATCCCAGCCTCGGCACTGAAAATATTTTAGCTAAAATAAAATAATACCTGCTGCTATCTGGTGGCGACCAACAGAACTATATGACGTCACACAAGATGGCGGCCTCCAGCAGCCGAAACAAGATGGCGACCAGGAAAAATCAAGATGGCGGCCTCCAGCAGACGACACAGAATAATGACGTCACGATTCGAAGTTGGTGGAAATTTCTAGAAATACAAAATGGCGGATTTGCGAATTTGCGATTTGCGGATTTGCGGATTTGCGAATTTGAGATTTGCGAATTTGAGATTTGCGGATTTGCGAATTTGAGATTTGCGGATTTGCGGATCTCCGGATTAGCAGATTTGCGGATTCGCGGATTAGCCACTGGATTAGCGGATTAGCCACTGGATTAGCGCATAAAAAAACTGGATTTGCGGATTTGAGATTTGCGGATTTGCGGATCTCCGGATTAGCGGATTTGCGGATTTGCGGATTCGCGGATTAGCCACTGGATTAGCGGATTAGCCACTGGATTAGCGCATAAAAAAACTGGATTTGCACATAAAAAACCATAAAAATGCGTAAAAAACCATAAAAAATGGGATAATCCCCGGATTACCCCGCTCCCCCCTCGCCTATGTTCCAGAGTTGGCACGCTCTCCCTACTTCCTCGACTGTTAACATTGAATTTTTACCTTGAACTTGGATTTTGACCTTGACCTTTAAATTCTACCTTGACCTGGAAATTTGACCTTGACCTTGAACTTTTAACTTGAACTTGACTTTGAAATTTGACTTTGACCTTGACATCCATCATGGATCCGACATTTTGTGTTCAGTACATGCTACCAGTAGCTACCACCTGCTAGAGGACATTGCCACCATCTTGTTTTCGTCTGCTGGAGGACACTATCATATGTGTGTACTCGTCTTATAGAGTGCATTACAACCATGTTAATTTTATTCTAACCCCTAGAATGCAGTAATCATTTATTATTACTTAGGTGTCCGCCATCTGAATATTGGGGCGCCATCTTTGAAACGTGTAATTATTTAGCTAGAGATTCGGGAAACAAATCCAAAATTGATCAAAAAATTCACTCGTTCAAGTAATGAATGATTCGAAACTTGGTTCAATCAATGGACGAAAAAATTAATGTAATATAACATAAATTTAGCTTAATAGTGGCAGGTTCGAGAAATAAAACACCAAAAGTTCCTTTACAAACATAAATTTTATTACATAAATTCTAAACTACTGCAAGTACAAAAAAACACATGTAAATTATTAAAGTCTTGAGCAATTCTCGATCCAAACAGTCTTCTTAGAGTACGAAGTAAGTAACATAATAGAGCAGTATCTAGCTTTTCTTGAGAACCCGATGGCATCATTACCACTATTAACGCCGACCTGGATGGAAGGCCTACCATCAACAGTGCAGTGTCCTACGACAACGTCGACAACAGCTATACCTATTCTCTCAGCACAGCAGGAGATTTCGACGAGTGCAACATCTTCCGCAGAGCAGACCTTGAATGCTTCAGAAGTTAAAATTTCAGCGGTGTTACAATGGTTGGCAGTAGTGCCAGTGACATTGATAAAGGAAGCAGCATCCAACGGTGTTCCATCACCCAACTGTACGGATTGTGATAAAATGAAAAACTTGAAATTACGGGATTATGTAATACACAATTGTAATAACTCAACGCATTAAATATTAGTGCAACAGGTGTTTTAGCCATTTTATACACTAAGGAAGATTAAAACGACACCTCAGGAATTGTGATAGACTGGCTGTGCATTCATCATATTAAAGCTGTGTATACTGCGAGAAGGCATTTATATGCATAAAACATGTAAGACATCATGAAATATATTATTGTCCTTTCAATGAAGACGATAATTCTTCTCTGTGTGAAAACTGGGGTAATCAACTGTCATGTGGAAATGCTCTGAAAAGACATTTAAAGTCGTGTAAAGTTCTTAGTCCGTACAATAAGCAGACTGTTTAAATCTAAAATGCTCAAGACTTTAGTAATAGGTCTGTGTTTTTTTGTACTTGTACTTGTGTAGAATTTATGTAATAAAATTTTTGTTTTTAAAAGAACTTGCAATGTTTTATTTTCCCGAACCTAAAGTTTCTTCATTTTGTTCATTGTCCAAGTATCTTACCAAGGCATAGTCGATCTAATTAATCAGTAAATTAATGAGTGATTTTTTTTGATGATTTTGAAATCTTTCCCGGATTTCTAGCTAAATAATTACACGATTCCGAGATGGCATCCAAATTTCTGGATGGTGGGCAGCTCAGTAATAATCAATGATTACTGTTCTCTAGTGGGTAAATCTTAAAAAATTATGATGGTAATGCATTCTATATGACGAGTACACACACAAGATGGTGTCCTCCAGCAGACGAAAACAAGATGGTGGCAATTTCCTCTAGCAGGTGAAAGTTCCTGGTAGCATGTACTGAACACAAATGTCGGATCCATGATGGTCGTCAAGGTCAAGTCAAATTTCTAGGTCAATGTAAAATTTCAAGGTCAAGGTCGAATTTCAATGTCAAGGTCAAATTTCAAAGTTTATGTCAAAGTTCGATGCCAAGGTCAAAGTTCAAAGTCAAAGTTCAAGGTCAAGGTCAAAGTCCAATGTTAACTGTCGATGTCAAAGTTATGGTGAACAGAAAATTATACTAACATGTTTTCAGCACACTCTAGCAAACGAAAACAAGATGGTGGCCCCCAGCTGACGAAGACAATATGGCGGACATGACATACCAGCTTACGATATATACCTTAGTATTGGTGGTTAGAGGTCAGTCTAGGTGGCTTCTGTGGAGGTAGGATCTTTCGTTTTTATTTTTTGCTCTTACCGGTTTCTTACCAAGGACGGGACTGATCTAATCAATCTGTATTCTAATAAGTTATTTTTTAATGAATTTTGAACTTTTTCATTAAAATCAGATAATAAATAAAGATTTTCAAGATGGCGTCCGTAACGATAATTGATACAGTGGTGACATAATTCAAAATGTCGGATGTTTTGTAAGATGTTTTTATTACTTTTTATTGTGAATTTTTTTAATACATTATTTAATTACTGGTTTACTCTCGCCGGAAATTGAACTGAACACCGAAATCGTTTAAATAATTAAACATTTGAAGTAGGCAATTTTTTAATTAACTTTTGGAATTTTTTCGGAATTTATAGCATTAAAATTACGGATTTTCCAGATGGTGATCGTAACGAAACATGCAAAGGTTTTTTTTTTTTTATATATTTTATTGAAAATTTATTTTTTTATAAATTTTAAAAGTTTTTTTCATTATAATCGGATAATATTTATACATTTTACAATATGGCGGACATTATGTCATACTTGCTGACGATATATATACCTTGACATAAGTGGTGGGAGGTCAGTCTGCCAGCGGCTTCCGTGGAGGAAGGATCGGTCGTCGTCATTTTTATTTTTTTGTCCCTCACCGGGTTCGAACCGAAGACTCCGAGCTCCATGACGTAAGTGTACATTTATTTATATTTTTTTAAATAAGTTTTAATTAAATTTTTATTATTCAATTATATTGATTAATTTTTTATAAATTTTAAATATTTTCACGATTTTCTAACATAAAAATTATTGCTTTTCAAGATGGCGGCCATAACGGAAATTGCAACGATGACGTCATAATCCAAGATGGCGGTAATAGTATCCTTATTCCTAGAAATGGCTTTTTGGAGGTTTAAGACATGAATTCTGAAGCCGTGTTTAGGACATTGTGTTCTTTCTAAGGCAAAAAGTATTTTGGGGTTTTCGAAATCCTAATTTTTGAATTGTGGAATTTTTTAGATTTTTGGCGGGATTTTTTCCAAGAAATGGAAATTTTGGCGATTTTTGGCTCAATTTTGGCTAATTTTGAAGGTCAAATGTTAAGGTCAAAGTTCAAGGTCAAGGTCATAGAAGATGGCCACCGTCACATCACAATCCAAGTTGGTGGTCGGCACCACTCAAAAAACCCTGTACACACAGCTCCACACCCTGAACCCTATCCCAGGAGGAAACAAACTATACTACTATTGTATCATTTCACGCCTATGCATACCTAAATGATTATATGATTGCTAACTTTCGCAAGTGTTCCTGTAGTAGAATAGAAATTAAGTAATAAATGTTATGTTTGTAAAGGAACTTGTAGTGTTTTATTTTCGAACCTGTCATTTTTGAGGTATTTTACATAAAAATATTTTTTTTTGCATCGCCCAGGGATCGAACCAAGTTTCGAATCAATCATTACTTTAATGAGTGAATTTTTCGAAGAATTTTGGATTTTTTTCCCGAACCTCTAGCTAAATAATTACACTACTCCAATATGGCACACAAATTTTAAGATGGTGGGCACCTCAGTAATAATAAATGATAACTGCACTCTATCGGGTTAGAATAAAACTAGCATGATGGTAATTCACTCTATAGCACGAGTACACATCCAAGATGGTGTCCTCCAGCAGACGAAAACAAGATTGTGGCAATGTCCTCTAGTTGGTGGTGGCTCCTGGTAGCGTGTACTGAACACAAAATGTCGGATCCATGATGGTCGTCAAGGTCAAAGACAAATTTCAAGGCCAAGGTTCTAAGTTTAAAGTCAAGGTCAATTTTCAAGGTCAATGTCAAAGTTCAAGGTCAAAGTTCAAGGTCAATGTTCAAAGTCAACAGTCGAGGTCAAAGGTATATGAAGAACAGAAAATTACACTAACATGGCATCAGCACACTCTAGCAGACGAAAACAAGATGGTGGCCTCCAGCGGACGATGACAAGATGGCGGACATGGTGTCATACCAGTTGACGATATATGCCTTGTTATTGGTGGTGGGAGGACAGTCTGTAGGTGATTTCTGTGGAGGAAGGATCTGTCTTTTTTTTTTCTCTTGCCAGTTTCGAACCAAGGACAGGAATCGATCTATTCAATCAGTATATTAATAAGTTAATTTTTAAATGAATTTTAAACTTTTTTATTAAAATCGGATAATAAATATTTTAAATATGGCGCCCGGTATGATAATTGATACAGTGGTGACATAATTTAAAATGTCGGGTATAATGTAAGATATTTTTATTACTTTTTATTAAGAATTTTTAAATATATTAATAAATTACTGGTTTACTCTAGTCGGGAATCGAACCGAGGACCCAAATCGTTTAAGTACATAACTAAACATTTTAATTAGCTAATTTTTAAAATAATTTTTTTGAATTTTTTCGGAAATTCTAGTATTAAAATTACTGATTTTCAAGATGGCGGCCGTAACGAAATGTGCAACGATCTAGAATCCATTATGGCGACCTTAGCGAAAAGTGTAACGATGACGTCATACTCAACCAAGATGGTGGGCATAAAGAAACATGCAGCATTTATATATAGAATCCAAGATGGTGACCGTAACGATATGTGCAACGATGGTTTTAAGTAATATTTTATTAAATTTTAATTAATTAATTTTTTTATAAATTTTAGAATTTTTTTATTAAAAAAAAAGATAATAATTACTGAGGCCACTTGTGGCGGCCTCAGTTGTCTTGGATATTATTAATATTTTTATTTTGCGTAAAGTTTATTCTAAGATGATTTAATTTTTTATAACACTATTTATGTCCTTATATTATTTAATGGTGTATTTTAATATTTATTTATTGTAACTTTTTAATAGTATACTTGGTTTATTTTACTTTAAGTACTCTTACTCTGTAGTGGGACCTACAAGAAGTAACCAGAACGATCTAGCGGAGTGAAGGGTGGTAGTAGAGGAGGGGGGTGACGTCAACTGACGTGACAAGGGGAGGCGGCTGCCAGCTGTTTGCGAGGGGAGTGTGTTTGACCGCCGGCCGCGGAGCTGCTCGTGCTGAGTAGAAATCGCTTCCCAGTAACGGGCAAGTTGTGTTACGTTACGTGAACAAGAATTAACGGCAATATGACGGTAAAGCTATGACACGTTTGGCGAAGCGAAAAAAGTGGTGGTACACGAGCGCGCGATAGTGTGGGTTTAGTGCACAGGCCACAGAAGCATTGCGATGCGAGAGGCGCAAAAAGTGAGTGGGGTTTACACCCGACCCCGGCAGTCACCGGCTTCAGAGGTATGCTTCAGTAACAAGTAAGTGTGAGAACTGGATTTTTGTACCTTTTTTCCCCGGCTGGTACGATTTACAGAAGATGTGTATTTAAAACAGAGTGCGGCGACGGGATTTAGTGGTTGGATTATCTAGGCTGAAGAACGTCATAATTTCGGTTCCCCCCCCCCCCTCCTACGTAATAGACTTTTTTGGGACTTTGGATCAGAATTAATTATAGTGCAAGAGTGTCTGTAAACCAACATGTCGTGAATGTAATTATACCAATTTAAATGATACCTAGAATTTACCTTTTAAGTCCCTTTGCCTTTTTACAGTATTTAAGTTTGAGCATCTTAGATTTGGTAATTCATTATTATACCTAAGTAGTATATAATAGGGGTTCCGAGCGCAGGCGCCAGGCGGTGGAGCCGAGAGCCGGCTCCGCCATATTGGATTGTGACGTCACGGCGGCCATCTTCGATGGTTGTGACCTTGACCTTTGACCTTGACCTTGAATTTGATCCTCAAAAATCGCCAAAATCCGCTAAAATTGGGCAAAATTCCTCAAAAATAGCCAAAAATTCCATTTCTGAGGAAAAAGGTTCCGCTAAAAAATCTCAAAAAATTTCACAAATTAAAAATTTCTCATTTCGAGGGAAAAATTTCCCGTTTCGAGGGAAAAATTCCCGTTTTTAGTTCTTAAAAATCCCAGCGGCTGAAAATTCCTAAAACTGGCTTAAGCATCCTTAACTCAAGCCTCAGTTCAGCCATTTCTAGGAATAAGGATACCATGACCGCCATCTTGGATTATGTCGTCACCGTTGCAATTTTCGTTACGGTCGCCATCTTTAACTTTTTTATTATCCGATTTTAATAAAAAAAATTAAAATTTATTAAAAAAATTCAAATAATAAAAATTTAATAAAAATATTTAAAAAGCATACTTTTTCGACACGGAGCTCGGAGTCCTCGGTTCGAACCCGACGAATGCAAAAAAATAAAAATGACGACCGATCCTTCCCTCGTGGTGGGTGCTGGCAGACTGAATCCCACCACTTTTTATCATCATCTAGTATGACGTCATGGCCGCCATCTTGTCTTCGATGCTGGAAGCCATCATCATTGTATCGTCGGCTAGAGTGCGCCGATGACATGTTAGTTTAATTCGTATCCGCTAGAGTGCAGTAATAATTTATTACTGTGACACCCGCCATCTTGTCATTTGGCCGCCATCTTGAAAATCCGTAATTATTTAGCTAGAAATTCGGGAAAAGTTCCAAAATTCATTAAATAAATCACTCATTAATTTACATATTGATTCGATCGATTCCCGTCCTCGGTTCGATACCCGATCGTTGCAATAATGTTTAATCTTATGTAAAAAAAAAATAATTTAAATAAACCATGTTCAACATTCGTAAAGAGACTCTAAATCCTCTACGACCACCATCCTATCAGACATCAAGACCACCATATTGTAAATGTGTAATTTTAATGCTAGAGATCCGGGAAATAGTTCAGAAATCATTAAATAAATTTGTAATCCATATAATGATTGATTGGATCGACTAAGGTCCTTGGTTCGATCCCTGGCCGATACAAAACAACTTTAATTTAAAAAATACTAAAAAAGTGTTAGGTTTGAGAAAATAAAAACACCACAAGTTCTTTTAAAAAAAATTTATTACATAAATTCAATACACTACTACAAGTACAAAAAAATACACAGACAAATTACTAAAGTTTTGTGGATTTCTCGATTCAAACAGTCTTCTTATTGTATGGACTAAGTCCTTTACATGACTTGAAATGTCTATTCAGTCTATCAGGTCGACATATTGGTACACCACAATTTTCACACAAAGACGAATTATCGACTTCATTAAAAGGACAGTGATATATTTCATGTTGTTTTGCACTTCGAATAGTTGCTAATGTTTTGCTACAAAATATACAGCTTGATTCTGATGAATGTACACCTAGTCTATTACAATTCCTGAGGTGTCGTTTTAATCTTCCATAGTGTATAAACTTGCTTAAACACCTGTTGCACTGATATTTAATGCGTTCAGAGTTACCACTACAATTGTGTATTACATAATCACGTAATTTCAAGTTTTTGATCTTCTCGCAGTATGTGCAGTCGGGTGATGGAACACCGTTGGATGCTCCTTCCTTCATCAATGCCACTGGAACTGTTGACAACCATTGTAACACTGCTGACATGTTAACTTCTGAAGCCGTTGAGGTCTGCTCTGCGGAAGATGTTGCACGCGTCGAAATCTCCTGCTGTGCTGAGAGAGCAGGTGTAGCTGTAGACGTCGTTGTCATCGTGCTCTGCACTGATGATGGTAGACCTTCGATCCATGTTTGGTGTTGCACGTGCAGACGAGGCGACTACCTCAGCGATGCTGGCAGGAAGGATTGTGTGTGGTCTCATGTGATAGACGGCACAGTTTCCAGGTTCGCAACAATCTACCAGCTGCTGGGTCGGTTCGTAGGACACAGGAAAGTGCGCAAACCGCCAATGCTGAGCGCCTCCATCACAGGTTTCTGTATATGTACGTAGATACCCGGAATCCCAGTATCTGTACTCGACACTGCTGAAGCTAGGTCTTGCGCTCACGTACACGTTAGCAGGATGAAACGTAAACATCTTCTTGCAGGTCGAACGACAACTGAAGGCACGTACGTAGGTGCGCCATTTATATATATGCAGGCTCCTACTAACACTGTGTGTGCCATTTCTGCATTAACTGCGAGTTTGTACAGGCACAGACACGTTCAAACTTGTCACGTAGCTGCACGGCGTATATTGCACTAAGCTTGCGCAGGGAAGGACAACCGTAGTCGGTCTGTATATCCACAATTTCAGCTGCTCCGACGTCACACAGTTCTCGTAGCCATTTCTTCTGTTCAGGTCCGGCGACGTAGATTATTTCGTTTTGCAGTAGTAAATCTTCAATAGTGTTTTTCACTTGGTGGTACGGAATTTTTCCTTCGTCCCACTCTAGTCCATGATAATATTTACATAGCCATTCATTCGACCGTTTACTTTTTTCGTCTAGTAGTTTCCACGGATACGGGGGGCGGAAGCTGCGGGTTCGAGTCCGGCCGTCGTGAGTGACGTCAATTTCCTTGAGCACGAATCCGTTTTGGCTCTGGAAACCTTGCAGGTTGCAGTACATCTTGTCGCTAGCAATGCTCGGTCGTAACTAAATTATCATAGAAAACGAAACGGTATTTATGTCAGAATTTTCACAAGTTTGTCTCGACAATTGTACGATGCAAGCCGATCGTGAAGTATCAGACAAAAAGCATAGGTGTTTGGCGGAATATTTCCGCTAGTCGTTATCTCGATCCTACAGTCGATGATGTTTGAATTTATACGATCATCCTGTTTGGAAACGTCAAACACCATTAACGGTGCCTTGTTCTTGAAACTGTCGGGACTCAGTATCGGTGACTGTATCCGCCCGTAGTAAGCTTGCTGAAACTTGGCATACATTTGATATGCTAGAAGAATTCTTCCACTTTCAAAATCCATGTTCATGTCAACGTACGGATAACTTTCGCTGTTTAAAACTATTTTTACATTACGTATTTGACAGTTATCGAATACGGAGCGACTTACTCCTGCATTAAGCTGTCTTCCGGTCTGAAGTCCGACGATGATGTATCTTGGTTTTTCAGTAGCAAAGCTGGACTTTACTATCCAATTGATACGCTGACTATGAGGCAAGCCAGGATAAGTTTCCAGGCTCCAGGATCGGAATGGCACATCGAAGTTCTTGCCATTTTCTATGTTCTTCAACATCTTGACTCGCTCAACGGTGCTCACTTGGATGTGGGGCAGCATCCACTCGATAGACTGAAGTGTTAGCGAAACATCTTGAGGGTTTTCAGCAGCGGCGACAATTGCATTAAGGTGCGTGTTGGCTAGAAGCAGTACGAGCTCTTGTTTCGAATTAATGATTATATGCTTGTAGTCCTCAGCGAATCCGAGAAGCATGGACAGAGGAACACAAACTTCGAACTTCCCTTCGGCATAAACCGGAAGCTTATATTCATCCTCGAGAGCCCAACCGGCCATCTTTGCAGCAGACAGTTCATTTGGCGTGAGCGAAAGGTAATTTTTCATAGCAGATGTTATGCCTACATCTCTCGTCTGGTCTACCTCGACACCATTGAGTACATAAGTAATGCGCTCGATTAGGTGAAGAATACCATTGCAGGATATTGATGTCGTTGTCGGGTGCGTACCATCCGCTTTTGTAAGCGTGCCTCTTATACGTAGAAATGACTGCGAAGGTAAAGTACAAATATCTTGGTGCTGTACAGCAATGCGTACTTCCGATGGTAGTGCGTACGGTCCGAGCAGGAAAGGCTGGTACTCGTGCAATTCCATTTTCGTAATGCTGTCATCAAAAATGACCGGATCTTCCACGTTGAGGATTTCGTCTTCCATATTTATTCGGCACTTGTCCAATACTGAGAAGATACTTTATGTTGTCAGGTGTTAATGCACCGATGTCTGGTAGAGAACTGTTCTTATTCACGACAATACGATTTCTTTTATAACTGTTCGGTGTTACGAACTTTATGCCCATCGCTTCAAGTGCAGACGTAATGTAATTTCTTCGTCTTGAAAATTCACCAATCGTCCTCGCTGGTCAACGATTCGGACGACGACTTCGTGTGCGCACTTCACGACGACTGGAACGTAAATGATACTTTGCGGTACTTCTACCAGTTTATATCCTGGCGGGACCATCGGCGAAAACTCGTGCAGCATGTTGCTTAGTCTTCCATTGAGATACGTTCCACTTGCCAAATTACAGTTTATTCTTATGACATTCACAGGCAAAATGTTTACTGCGCGCGTAGATTCGTACGTTCTTCCTGTACCATACACCTTTGATTCGAATCCGAGCATCGTACCTATGGTCCCAGGTTTCGTAAAGTCGACATTTTCACTGCATGTTAGAATGCTTTTTTGAGTGTTTGGATTTCCACGCAGTTGAAAGTCTACATCCTGTGGTAACATATCCCTGATGTAATTTGCAATGTCATCTATTTCGTAAGAGCCAACAGGTAACCGTATTTCATGAGCGGTCCCATCGCTTTTCAGGAAGCATATCTTGCAGTTTTCCTCGTCGATGTTCGGTATGGCATTATACGTTTGAAAATCTACGAGTCCGATACACCATTCTCCGTCTTAATCCAGAGGCGGGAAATGAACCGCCCGCAGCTCAGATGCGTGACCTGTCAAGGTAAGTGTTATCGACATGACCAATAAATTATCGTCACTGCACAACCTTTAAGTAGCAATTTTTATTGGTCAGCTAATTTTTGTTTGTTAAAAAGCGAAGACACAAGTGTCCGCAGTTTGTTTGATTTGGCCTCTGTTCCATTTCGTAATTGTAAAACAACGTAGTGGTCCGATTCAGGTACTGTCGCAGTTCGGACGGAGGCCGTAAATTTCCAAAACTATCGTAGTACTCGGCCATGTTTCCAGTCTTTACATAGGCCACCCAGTGCGTGCCGCGACCCGCCGACGTGTCTAAATTAATGATGGCACGTTCGTGCGTTTTTGGCTTGCTGGGCAAAGTGTCTCGCATAAACACGCCACGGAAGTTTGGTATTTTAAGTTTGCGTGCGTACTTTATTAAATCTACGTTGGTGAGCGGTCGTTTCGGTAGGGAACTTAGGATTTTCTCTTTACTCGTTTCTTTTTCATGCCTCGGCCTGATTTGTGCGGCCGTAAGTACAGTCCTGCGCCGTTTTTTTTACCGATGGCAATGGCTTCCATGCTGGCATTGTGTCGCTGTGCTTCTTTTAACTGCTTGCGTTCATTCTTCGAAGTGTTGACTGCCCGCACTATACCGCTCGTTGCACCGATGAGGCCGCCGAGAACACCCAATGCAGGCAAAAGCAAAGGAAGAAATCCTCCTATAATCTTCTTGTCGAGAGTCTGTAATTTTTGCTTGGCTTTTTGCACGCCTGCACCAGTCTTGCGTTTGGTCTTGCGCGAGTTAGTCTTTGACTTGATGGAGCCGGCTCGACGAGCGCCCAGTCCTAATTTCGTCTTTGCCATCATGATTTTGGAAACGCCCCACGCTGCGATTTTCTCTCCAAGTCCCGCGTTCGACGATTTACTTATATCTTCGGCTTCCTGTGCCAATGTCTCGTCGGCCCAGGGGCCTGGATTCCAGAACCTTGCTTAATGAATATGCGATATCGTGCTGCTTGCACTGTTCGTCCAGAGAATTAATGCCCACGTCACCGCGAGCTAACCTTTTCGCTAGTTTAGTCCCGGGGCCGCAAAATCTGTAGCCGGGAATGTGTAGCTCGAATGGAAGATTGTTTATCAGCGAGTTTACGAATCCTGCACCGATGTGTTTTTTGTTCTTACCTCTTCGAGTCATTACGCACAACTGACCAGAAAGTATAAATACGCTTCTTTTATACAATTACTTTAGTACAATGCAGGTCGTCAAGCAAGACGTGTGTTTGCCCGTGCGCATTACGCAAGACGATGTATTTAGTGCGCGTGAATCACGACATGGCTTACTGTTGCCTTCTGCTGTACGATGCATAATGGCGGGTCCGTCAAACTGTGGCAAGACGTGTGTTTTACTGAGTTTACTGGAGGAGCCAAATGGTCTTCGGTTCGAGAACGTCTACTTGTATTCCAAGTCGTTGCAACAGCCAAAGTACCGGCGCCTAGCTACTGTTCTACGCTCGGTGGATGGTCTGGAGTATTTTCCGTTTAGCGATAATACCGATGTTGTACCCCCAAGCGAAGCAAAAGCCAATTCCGTGTTTGTTTTCGACGATGTAATGTGCGAGAAACAAGGCATAATACAAGAGTACTTTTCCATGGGCAGACACGCCAAGGTAGACTGTGTTTACCTGTGTCAGACGTACAGTCGTATTCCAAAACATCTCCTACGAGACAACGCAAATGTCATAGTTTTGTTTCGCATGGACGAACTTAATTTACGCCACGCTTATGATGATCACGTAAACACCGACATGACATTCCAGGAATTCAAAGACATGTGCTCCTTGTGTTGGAAAGAAGAACACGGATTCCTAGTTATAGTCAAAGACTGGCCTCTATATAAGGGCAGGTACAGACGAGGTTTCGATCAGTTTATCGCCAAACATGAGTCATAGCATTTCGAAATTCGGCCGTAGCAGTCGAGACTTAGGTACTGCTCTCAAGTCTCATGACGACGTTATCCGCAAATACATTTCGCTACTGGCTCAAAAAGTAGACGGGGTGAAAAAGGAATTTCTTGAGTACCTCGTAGCCATAGACCAGCGCGTGGAAGCTTCGGATTCTCGCATTCGTGACATGATCGAAGTATCGAATGCACAAAGACGTGACGATCTGAGGACTTTTCAAAGTAGTCTGAAAGCATCACTATCTCACTTGTCAACAAATTCAGATTTGGCCAAACACAAGAAAGAAGTTTCTGCGAACGAATAAAAAAGTATATAAGGAGGTCTTGCAATACGTTTTCAGCCAGTACAATGTCGGACCTGGCCAGTGACCTTCATCGAGCTATACAGTCTGTTCGCGAAAAATATTTACTTGCTAGACGAACCAGACTTGCACGTGAGATGGAAAATGAGGAGATATTTAAACCAATCACTAGTCGCCTCGACGAACTTAAAAACAAGGAAGAACCAGCCTTCATTGTGAAGACAGAAGTTGAAGATGAAATGCCGACTGTAAAGAAGAGAAAGTATGAACCAGATCGAGAAGAAGAGGACTTAACAAGTACAGAGTCCATGCACAAGAAAAAAATACCGAAAAAGGGACATCAAGTTAATGCAATGGTCCGACCATACCTGACATCGTTTACGAGCCGGAATAATGACACGACCTACGGAGTGTACAGAAAACATAATAAGTGGTTCCTCGGTGCTAAAGAAATAGACTTTTTACCAGGAAACATCGTGCGCGTAGCAGAGTTCAAAACGCGCGGGACTCCGGGTCTGTACGAATTGCTGTTTCGCAGGGAACCTAAAGGATATTCTCACAACGACTTACAAGAGTACAAAAAACTGCTAGAGCTAACCAATGCACATTTTCGCGATAACGATCCAGATAGTGGTGTATATAAAGATGTAGATCATGAAAAAATGGACATTCTCGCTAATCTCTTCAGTGAACTAACAATACACGGAGAAGGTTTAAAAAGGCTAGAAAGTGGTCAGACATTTGACTATGTATATTGGGACGACCCTAATGAATTAGTTGATCGCCTTAGAATTCTACATGCTTCGCTTAGTGTAGGAAACTATTCGCACATCAACGAAATAGTCTCCATACTTGAAGAACTGAAGGAAGCCGGCTACATACAATGAGTCGAACCGGAATCGCTCGCGAACTTCATGCTCCTGCTAGACGAAAATACCTTCGTCGCAAAGTCATAGTTCGTGGAATTGATGATTTATTCCAGGCGGACCTTGTTGAGATGATACCGTATTCCCGATTGAATAAAGGTTTCAAGTACATGTTGACAGTCATCGATGTTTATAGCAAGTTCGCTTGGGCTAGACCTGTAAAATCAAAGACTGCAACTGACGTAACCAAGGCCATGAACAATATATTGCGTGATGGACGTGTACCGTCGCACCTGCAAACGGACCTCGGGAAAGAATTCTACAATGCAACCTTCAAGGCTTTGATGAAGAAGTATGGCATCAAACACTACTCTACATTTAGTAACGTCAAGGCCTCCGTTATCGAAAGGTTTAACAGAACTTTGCGTTCCAAGATGTGGCGACAGTTCACGGCTAACGGAAATAACAAGTGGCTTGACATCTTGTCGAAACTAATAAGCGAGTATAATTCCACGGTGCATTCTACCACGAAAATGAAGCCAAAGGACGTAACGGACAATAGCCTGCTTCAAACAGTGTTTTCCAACACGAAGAAGAAAGATCCACGAAAGCGTAAAGCTAACGTCGGTGACATTGTGCGAATCTCCAAGCAGAAAGGTATCTTCGAGAAAGGTTTCACTGCAAACTGGAGTCCCGAACTTTTCCGTGTGACACATGTTCGTGAATCAGAGCCTAGGACCTACTACCTCGAAGATTTGGACCACAAACCTATCCATGGAGGCTTCTATGCCGAAAAGATTCAGCCTACGTTGTATCTCGATACGTACTTGGTGGAGAAGATTATAAAACGAAGAAATGGACGGTCCTACGTCAAGTGGTGGGGCTTTCCACCTCGCTTTAATTCGTGGGTGGCAGATGCAGATGTCGAGAAATCCACAAAACTTTAGTAATTTGTCTGTGTATTTTTTTGTACTTGTAGTAGTGTATTGAATTTATGTAATACATTTTTTTTAAAAGAACTTGTGGTGTTTTTATTTTCTCAAACCTAACACTTTTTTAGTATTTTTTAAATTAAAGTTGTTTTGTATCGGCCAGGGATCGAACCAAGGACCTTAGTCGATCCAATCAATCATTATATGGATTACAAATTTATTTAATGATTTCTGAACTATTTCCCGGATCTCTAGCATTAAAATTACACATTTCCAATATGGTGGTCTTGATGTCTGATAGGATGGTGGTCGTAGAGGATTTAGAGTCTCTTTACGAATGTTGAACATGGTTTATTTAAATTATTTTTTTTACATAAGATTAAACATTATTGCAACGATCGGGTACCGAACCGAGGACGGGAATCGATCGAATCAATATGTAAATTAATGAGTGATTTATTTAATGAATTTTGGAACTTTTCCCGAATTTATAGCTAAATAATTACGGATTTTCAAGATGGCGGCCAAATGACAAGATGGCGGGTGTCACAGTAATAAATTATTACTGCACTCTAGCGGATACGAATTAAACTAACATGTCATCGGCGCACTCTAGCCGACGATACAATGATGATGGCTTCCAGCATCGAAGACAAGATGGCGGCCATGACGTCATACTAGATGATGATAAAAAGTGGTGGGAGTCAGTCTGCCAGCACCCACCACGAGGGAAGGATCAGTCGTCATTTTTATTTTTTTGCATTCGTCGGGTTTGAACCGAGGACTCCGAGCTCCGTGTCGAAAAAGTATGCTTTTTAAATATTTTTATTAAATTTTTATTATTTGAATTTTTTTATTAAAATCGGATAATAAAAAAGTTAAAGATGGCGACCGTAACGAAAATTGCAACGGTGACGACATAATCCAAGATGGCGGTCATGGTATCCTAATTCCTAGAAATGGCTTAACTGAGGCTTAAGTTAAGGATGCTTAAGCCAGCTTTAGGAATTTTCAGCCGCTGGGATTTTTAAGGACTAAAAACGGGAATTTTTCCCTCGAAACGGGAAATTTTTCCCTCGAAATGAGAAATTTTTAATTTGTGGAATTTTTTGAGATTTTTTAGCGGAACTTTTTTCCACAGAAATGGAAATTTTGGCGATTTTTGAGGAATTTTGGGCAAATTTTGCCCAATTTTGGCGGATTTTGGCGATTTTTGAGGATCAAATTCAAGGTCAAGGTCACAACCATCCAAGATGGCCGCCGTGACGTCACAATCCAATATGGCGGAGCCGGCTCTCGGCTCCACCGCCTGGCGCCTGCGCTCGGAACCCCTATTATATACTACTTACCTATCACGATAGAGTTTCCAGGACTGTCGGTAAACTTAGTATGCTAATATTTTTTTTTGCGCACTTGCCAAATGTTAGACCAGTCGATGCGCGTCTGTAATTTCTTTACACTCTCAGTATCAGTATTTAAGTGGTGACGCGAACACGAGACTGGCGTGGTGAGTGCGGGCGTGTGCAGCTACCCCGGTATAAGGGGAGTTGGCCACATTACTTATTTTCAAGATGACAGACATGACATCATACTAGTTGATATATATACCTTGACATAAGTAGTGGGAGATCAGTCTGCCAGTGGCTTCCGTGGAGGAAGGACCTGACGTCATTTTTTATTACCTCGCCGGGTTCGAACCGAGGACTCCGAGCTGTACATTTTTTTTAATTTTTTATTTAATAATTTTTTTATTAATTTTTTTATTCAATTTGATTGATTTAATTTTTTTATGATTTTTAAATTTTTCCCGGTTTTCTAACATAATAATTACGGATTTTCAAGATGGCGGTCGTAACGGAAATTGCAACAGTAACGTCATAATCCAAGATGGCGATCATAGTATCCTTATTCCTAGAAAATAACTATCGGATGCTTTAGACATGGATGCTAAGCCATTTTTTAGAAATTTGTGTTCTTTCTATGGCAAAATGATTATTGAGGTTACCGAAATCCTATTTTTCGAATTGCGGGATTTTTTTTTTTTTTTTTTTCAAAAAATTTAAATTTTGGCTATTTTTGGGTAAATTTGGGCTAATTTTGGGTAAATTTTGGCTAATTTTGAAGGTCAAAGGTCCAGGTCAAAGTTCAAGGTCATCCAAGATGGCCGGCGTGACGTCAGAATCCAAGATGGTGGACTGTCACCTCGCACCTCACCCTGAACCCTTCGCCCGCAGCCCCATTTGTTTACTACTTTTGTTGCTGTTAATAAAGCGCGCATGCGTCTTAACTGAGGCCATTTACCTAAAAAATTTAATGGGCCCGACGTTTCAGCATACCTTGTGGTAGTGATCATCTTAAGTGATTTAAAATTAATGCTTGCTGTTCTGTCCAGTGTCCATACATGGCCATTCAAAGTGTATTTAATACAACTCCATTGACTGTAGCTGATTCTTCAGAGTGGCTGTTTTCAAAACAAATACTGCCAGATATTACTTCGACCGTATCCATATTCTCTGGGAATATTTTTTTATGTTATTTTATCATATATCTGACTCATGATTAAACTGTGGCTGTAGGTATGTGTTTGGCAAATTCTTAAATTATTTGCATTTTCTTTTGGAATAAACAAGAAACTTTTATGATTTTTAAACAATTTAGCAACTAAATAGTTTTAATATACATAATTTATTATGGTTATTTTAAAATTTCTGAAAATTATTTTAATCTAGTTCCTTACATCGGAATGTGGATAGGCTTTTCACCAACTTTAAAGTTTTAAAATAATGGTTTCAATTAATTTCTTAATAATTTACTATTCAATTAAAATTGTGGTTTTTTTAACTTGTACTTTATACAGGAGACCATTTATTATCCTCAAAGTGTTTTAGAAAATAAATTTCTCTAAATATTCTTTGAGTCATTGTTCTATTTTAATACATTTTTATTGAATTGCTGCCATGAAGGCTTGTAGTGCCGGTTAATGTAATAATTTCATTCTTTTATTATGTGAATAACATTTAAATAAACACACAATCGAATAATTTTACTTACGGTTATGATTTATTTACTTTTGTCAGGAATTAACTAAGAAACCTATTTCGATTATGATTAGTTGGGGAAGAGAAAATCCAGGCCTCTTGGAAGAATTTTGCTGCTCCATATTTTTCTGACTTTTGCTGAATTTTTTTCGAGGAAAATAAAATATTTTAATGTTTTAAATTAAATTTTCCTTTAAAAAAGTTGTGTTTTTGTATTTTAATAAATTTGGAGTCAGGTTGTCTAAATCCAAAATGGCAGCTTAGATAAGATTTTATCGAAAATCCTTGTTCTGAATCTTGCACAGACACTAAATAATTCCTTTATTATAATGCTTATTCAATGAAATTACTTGAATTATGTTGTAAATTTTAGGATTAAATTAAAATAATTAAATAGTTGGAGTATGAGAAACTTAATTGATCGAAGCAAGTAACTAATCGATCAACTTTCAGCAGTTAATTGAAAATATGTTTGTGTGTATGTGTATATATATATATATATATATATATATATAATATGTAAGCAGTTCCTTCCAAAATAATTACCTGGTTATTCATCACTCTGGTATAAACAATTTATTTTGGATTAATTTTATTGTTAACAACAGGTGATTCTATCGAATGTTTACTTAAATGATTTTTAAATATTTTGCCCTAATTAAGTTCTTAAGTTTCATATTACCTACCGTTTGAAATTAATGGTGGCTGAGGAATATCGTAAGGGTACTTCGTTTTGTTCCAGTTTGTAAGAGTCCAGGGACATTTAATTGAATCACAAACTGCAAAATCAGCACCGACCGACGGATCTGAAACAAAATCGCGTGCATTCAAGGAATATTAAAAACAGTATTTTGAAGTTTATATACAGAAATATTGTTATCTTTGAAAACTATTTCTAATAAATATATTTCAGTTATCAGTGGCACCTTATCAAATAAATTTGTTTTAATTTAAAAAAATGTTGAATAATGGCAACTTGGTAACACTCCAGAGAACTGTGAGAGCGGGTGACAGGTGGAGTCTGAGCGACAGGTCCAATGCCATCACGCTGTTTAACTGTGTTTCAATAAATAACATTGTATTCTGGATTAAATGAGTGTTTATTGGTGCATTTCAAATTTTTTTAAAAATATATGGGTGCGTGAACTTATTATGTACTCGCGTTATAATTTATACTTACTTGGCGTAATAAAAATTGAATATCTGACTAATGTACGTGCGTTAGAAGTTATAATTTCCGGGTGCAGTATGCAGTAAAAACTAACTTTCATTTTGCATACAAATAATTAATAGAAATAAAATAAAAAGAGGATTAGAGTTTAATTATAAATATTGTATGAATTCATTCAAATTTAAACATTTAAATAAACACTCAGTAGCATATCCAGTATTTATATAATCACACGTATAAAATTCATTATTTAGTTTGGTAAAATAATCAAGATGAATTTAACTAAAAATTAAAATTACTAAATATGCTGAATGTTTATTCTAATTTATTTTTATTGTTTATTTAAAATTAATGTAACAATTTATTCTTTATAATTAAAATATATTATCCATCCGGGAACATAACCTTACAAACACTTTAATTAAAAAGACCAGGAGAATACTGAACCTTACACAGACACTCTCTGCCAGTGACAATAGAAGCTTACAAGCAACCTGACATCGTTATATACATACGGGAACATAACATAACTTATATAAATACGCTTAAAAAAGTTTATGAACACAATTTCTACCAATAATATTAGCAATTAATAATTTTTTTAAGGATATGGACAGGTATCCAATATCAATCACTAATGTATAAGACATAAAGCACATGTTCATTTTTTTTTGTATGTACCCATTTTTCATCCGGCGAAAATTTCGTTGCATAGTACGCGAGCATCCTAAAAACCTATCCATTAATTATTTATAACGCATCTTTCGAAGTTTCGAGCATATTTATCACAGAGAGCTCACTGCCTTGATATGTGGGATTGGTGGTTCTCGTAGTACCTATAACAGCATTGCGGTTTGTTATTTGTGTCCGGTTTGCTCCCTTCCGTAACTTGGCATAGTACTGGAGCTCACATTGTGTGACGATCGTTTCCTGTATTATTCAGTGTAATTCTATGTCTAGTTTCAGATTGTATCAAAAATTGCGTGTCCACTAGTAATGTGACAATAAATCGTTCCATTTTCAGGCTAACCTAAACTTCAGCACTCACAGTTTGCCTGTCATATTGTTCTTCTCTCCGTCCTCCTTGACGCAGTCACAGAAATGCGCTCTCATCTCCTCTGCTAGGCTGCCCTGGCTGCTTATGCGCCAAATTAAAACTTCTGCAATTTTTCCTTGCTGCGACTTTGCAAGGATGTATTTTTCTATACACTTCTCCTTGGCAAAAATTTTTTTATCATTTTACGTTTGGCCAAACAGTCCCAAAAAAACGTCAATGTTTGTAACTTGTTCTTGAGTATGGTCACATTATTGTATAAGTACAAACCAAATACAACAATTATATATTATATACTTTGCTTTTGATTATTCTGAGAGTTTAGAGTGGGGTGAC
The DNA here is from genome assembly GCF_032445375.1 of Bacillus rossius redtenbacheri. Classification (NCBI taxonomy): domain Eukaryota; kingdom Metazoa; phylum Arthropoda; class Insecta; order Phasmatodea; family Bacillidae; genus Bacillus; species Bacillus rossius. The sequence continues at coordinate 13,578,952 of NC_086337.1, forward strand.
TGCTGACCCTAACCCAACATGAATCAAAGTTATTGGATTCTAAGGTGCTTAAATGGTTCCACGCATGAAATTAGTTATGTAAAAAATCCTGATTTCTTTAAAGTGACATCTCTGCCATGTGTAAAGACCATAAAATACTCAATTATACATTATTTTCCATCTCTTAATACCTACTTATATTAGCCAAGTTTTTATAATAACTTAAATACGTATGAAATACATTGTTTACCACTCTCACCTATAATTTGTCTACCTGGCAACAAAAATGGCAGACCAAGAGCGTTAGTCCTGCTGTGAATTTCTGTGGCTCCTTTTAAAGTTACCTGAGTGGCATTCGCATCATCTGAAACAACACATTTGATAACAATTAACACATTTAAAATGCTACAGTAATATTTTTAAAGTGTTTGATACAAATATTTTTGTAAAAAACAGCATAAACTACATATTCATAGTATTATTTAACATATTTTAATTGAAATATAAATATATTAGCTTCAACTAAACCTATTTTTTGTATGAATTTGAGTGGATATGACAATATTGTTGTGATTTTGTCTTTTCTTTGTCGTTCTAAGCATTTTCTGCAGTTTCGTGTAGTTTAATAAATAGTTTCAAACATTATGTTCATCTCTAAGCTATATTTTTATTTTATTTGACAACTTTACATTTATTTAATATGTTAAAAATAGTTTTATACTTAAAAATAATTTGAAAGTGTTATAAACGTTTTATTTAATATGTCATTAATGAGATAAAAGTTTACTGTTTCTTACCGGATTTTACAAATGTTTAGTTTCAAGAAACCTTAAAAAAACCTTATTTTTTGTCAGCAAAATCTGCTTTTTGGTTGAGTAATTATTCCAAATTGTTGTGATTTTATGTTATAGATACATTTACAAGTTAAATTTTGTTACTGATATAACAAAAACGCTACATATTTTAAGCATATTTACGATAAAATTTAGAAAAAAAACACAAATGCAAAGAAGTTCGCACGCACCATAGACGAAATCTTAAACGCATGCGCGTTTCCGCTACGGTTATCTGCTGAAGTCGTCCAGATAGTGGTGACATTAATCTGTATAGATTCGCTTACATGAAAATCTGGCGACGTATCAAGCATATCTGTGTGAGTAGTATGTAGTTGTAGACCTATTCAAGATGAAAAAAAAAAACATTTCTTATAAAATATTTCCTACCAAATATCTAAAAACTATGTAACCAGGTGTTTAGACATCCCCCGTTTTTTTGGCATATCAGTGTCTGTTTTGCCGGGTTCATTGACCTCCAGTCAGGTGCCTGAGTGAGGGTGTGTGAGCCCGAGGCGCGCCGAGGCTAGTGGAGATTGTTCGAGACTAGTCTCCGAGGTATCTAACAGCTCCCCCGGGCAGCTATATACAGTGGGCGCTCCCGGCTCAGCGACCATCAGCGAGCACCGTGACGTCACTCTGCCAGTCGCCCGTTTCTGCCGTCACTCCACGTCACGTGGACACGAAACGTTAACGACGCACGCCCGTGGGGGGGGGGGGGGGGGAACCGGACGGCGGGTCGCCAGGAGTTGGCCGCGCTGCGGGAGGGCGAGTGTTCGCCGACCAGGAGGGACCCAGCAGGCGCTGGATCGCCTGAAAGGACGTCCATCCTGGGGACGGCCCGTCTTCGCCGCCGAGTGGGAGGTGCCGTGCCTCTGGGGTGTCTCCCGCGCCGTGGAGGGGTGCGAGGGCCAGCAGTCACGTGCCATGCCAGTAGCCAGGGCGGCGTCCACCCCCGCGCTGCAGCGACATCCCGCCAGCGTCTCAGGCGGTGCTGTTCACCGGACTCAACCGTGGGCAACAAGATACCAGCGTATGCATGGCCTCCACATTCGATTACGGGCCCTAGACCCAGGATCAGCGAAACCTCCCCCTCCCCCCCCCCCGACCAAAACACAGGATCAGAGACAGCCCCCCCCCCCCCTCACAATTTTACAGTCACGTGCATGGTTATTTCTTACCTACACTCTTTTTATAATGTTATTTAACCTGAAAATACATGGTTAAAATTATTGTTACTATTTTATAAGTCAAAACTAAGCTTTATTTATAAAATTATTTTACTTTAAAATAACGACAGCGAGTATGTACACACTGAGATAAAAATAAACAGGGCTGTACCCAGGGATCCACTCAGCCCCACACTTGTGGGGACCATGAGCGAATGTGAGAGAGTATTCCCGACTGAATTAACTTTTTTTTTTTCATCAGTAAATGTTTATGAGCTTTAACTCTCTCACTGTTTATTGTGATTTAATCCACACTTCTGTTTTTTTTTTCTCTGTGAATGTTTTATGATCTCACAGTTTAATGTCACTCGCTTGTTTTTTTTTATCATGTGGTGGCGTGGCAATAGCGAGTAAGTATAATAAATTAATTTAATTATTTACTTTCGGGGTTTTATATTGTAAATAATCAAATAGAGGCCTATGTTTCATTAGTTCTATTTTGTATGAAATTAACTTTGGTTATTCCTATGTTATCAGTAAGTTGCGGTCTGGTGAAGTGTAACAAGTAGTATATGATAGTATGTCCGGGCACAGGCACCAGGCGGTGGAGCTGTAGCGCCGACCGCCATCTTGGATTGTGATGTTACGACGGCCATCTTGGAGCCACCATTTTAAAAGACGGTATTTTGTTTACTCGAACATTCCACCATTTGGAATTCCGCCATTTGGATATCCGCCATTTTAAATTATAACATCACTGTTGCAATTTCCGTTACGGCCGCCATCTTGAAAATTCTTATTTACTATCCGATTTTCATGGAAAAAATATAAAATGTATAAATAATTCAATGAATAAATTTTTTATAAAAATATTTAAAAATGTACAAGTTACTACATGGATCTCGGAGTCCTCGATTCGAACCCGACGAGGGCAAAAAAACAATGGCGTCCATTCCTTCCCTCATGGCGGCTGCTGGCAGACTGACCCCCCACCCCTTTTTTCATAGGATATATATCGTCAGCTATTATGACATCATGTCTGCCATCTTGAAAATCCGTAATTTTAATGCTAGAAAATCGGGGAAATTTTTAAAAATCATAAATATTTATTAATTATTTTTAATAAAAAATATTTTAAAAATACCATTGCACTTTTCGTTACGGCTGACGTCTGGGAAAACCATAATTTTTATGCTAGAAATTTAGAAAAAATTTCAAAAAATATAATAAAATTTACTAATCACATTTTAATAAAATACTATTTAAAAACGCACTTATGCTTTAAAGTCCTCGGTTCAAACACGGTAAAAGAAAAATTTAAAAAAAGTCGATAGATCCTTCTACCATGGAAGCCACCTGCCAACTGATCCACCACCAATACCAAGGTATATATCATTAGCTGATATTACGTCATGTCAAACATATTTTTTCGTCTGTTGGTAGACGACATTTTGTTTTCGTCTGCTGGAGGCCACAATCTTGTTTTCGTTACTAAAGCATGATAACATAATGCTAGTTTAAGTTTTACCTGATATAGTGCAGTAATCAATAATTATTACTGATGCAACCACCATCTTAACATTTGATCATCATCTTGCAATTGTGTAGTTATTCAGTTAGAGTTCGGAAAAAATTACAAAATTAATGAAATAAATTTGCAAACAATATACTGATTGATTCATGTTCTTGGTTTGATCCCTCGGCGATGAAAAACATTTAATTTTATGTAAAAAATAATAACTCCAATAAATTACATTCAAAATCCTAAAAGAGGTTTAAAATCCTATACTACCAGCCTCCAGTAAGCTGTTATGACCGCCATATTAAAAATTGGTATTTATTGGTCCATAAATTTATAATAAAATTTAAATTCATCAAAAAAATCTGTTATTAATTTACATAGTGAAACGATTATTGGTTTGAAACTTGGACAATGAACGAAATGAAGTAATTTCATGTTCGAGAAAATAAAACATAAGTTATTTTAGAAAAAAAAATTTTATTGTATAAATTCTACACTACTACAAGTACAAAAAATGCAGGAATATTACTAAAGTCTTGAGCATTTCTCGATTTCTTCATCTGCTACCCACGAATTAAAGTGTAGTGGAAAGCCCCACCACTTGACAAATGATCGTCCATTTCTTCGTTTTATAATTTTCTCCACCAAGTACGTATCCGGATAAGATACAACGTAGGCTAAATCTCTTAGGCATAGAAGCCGCCACGAATAGGTTTGCGATACAAATCTTGGAGGTAGTAAGTCTTAGGCTCCGATTAATGAACATGTGTCACACGGAAAAGTTCGGGACTCCAGTTCGCAGTGAAACCTTTCTCGAATAACTTTCTGCTTGGAGATTCACACACAGTCACCGAAGTTAGCTTTATGATCTCGGAGATCTTTCTTCTTTGTGTTGGAAAACAATGTGCGAAGCAGGCGATTGTCCTTTACGTCCATTGGCTTCATTTTCGTTGTATAATTAACTGTGGAATTGTACTCACCTATTAGTTTCGGCAAGATTTCAATCCATTTGTAATTTCCATTAGCCATGAACTGTCGCCACATGATGGAATGCAAAGTTCTGTGTTAAACTTTTCGACAATGGAGGCTTTGACATTGCTAAATGTAGAATAGTGTTTGATGGGAATATGGTATCTTCTCAACAAGGTCCGCCTGGAATAAATCATCAATTTCGCGAACTATGACTTTGCGACGAAGGTATTTTCGTCTAGCAGGAGCATGAAGTTCGTGAGCGATTCTGGTTCGACTCATTGTATGTAGCCGGCTTCCCTCAGTTCTCCGAGTATTGAGACTATTTCGTTGATGTGCGAATAGTTTCCTGCACTAAGCGAAGCTTGTAGAAGTCTAAGGCGATGAACTAATTAATTGGGGTCGTCCCAATACACATAATCAAAGTTCCAACCATTTTATAGTTTTTATAAACCTTCACCATGTATTGTTAGTTCACTAAAGAGCTTAGCGAGAAAGTCGATTTTATCATAATATCCATCTTTATATATGCCACTATCTGGATCGTTATCGCGTTAGCAGTTGTTATGGTAGGTACCCCTACCTAACGATTTTGCCCCTAAACGGCAGGACATTTTCGAAACGTTCCTGTCAAGCGGGTTGTATAACACTCAGGTATTGACGACTCATACTTCTACAAGAGAATAGCTGGTGGCCACGTGCTTAGTAACAGCTAAGCGAATAGTTATTGGGTGCTGATGCGGTCATCCACCGAGGTCCGCGATTGGATACAAATGATGTCATTTTCTTTTCCCCGAGTATAAATAGGGGTCGCCTGATAAGAATCAAGCAGAAGGTGCCTGGCAGGCGGCAAGAAGCGAAAGCTTATACCACCGCTTCGAAGATATCAACACATCACGCTGCAACCATCCGCTACGCCACTCGACAACACCACGAAGCCCGAGGACGAGTCGGTACTTAGAAGATTCCGGGACCGCCACGAAACAAGACCAACTACAAGGGAGAGCCGAGATCCAAGAACTCTACACCAGGGACGTCTCGCGGACGTATTCCCGGCTGCTTCAACCACGCCTCCCGAGACTGTCGTGACGCCCGAGGTCGAGGTGGGACTTAGAAAATATCTACCACTGTAAGTCGGACTTCAACGTATTTTTGTGGTTTGAGACTTAGCCGCTGGCGACGGTGAGGAAGAGACGGACTTAGCCTCAGACGCAAAGACTCGCTAACAGTACTCGCCGTGAGCGAGTAGGGACTCGCTCGGCGAGTAAATTGTGGAAAGCTGCTCTTCAAATTTAGAGTCCTCAGGTGAAGGCAAAGACCCCCTGGAGGTCGGGAGGGCTGAGGGCAGACTTTCGTTTTTGGGGTTACTCGCTCAGCGAGTGACAAGCGAGCGAGTCGACGCGCAAGATGCGCCTGTAGTGTTAATACGTCGTCACCAAAGATTACATAGGCATAGTGGCAGCGAGGACAACCAACACCGGACGAGACTAAGAACCTAGATAAATACTATACTAGATAAATACTAAATACTAGATAAACTTCAAATAACAAGGGCTGTTGTATGTGTTTTGTTCATCGAAGTTGTGAAGACGCACTTCGTAGATTGTAGGCTTTTCGCCACTAGGGACGTATATTGTCTTGAGTGCGCAAATAATTAGTTACAGCTCTGGTCTAATCCCTACTTGTAAATTAATAGGAAGTGTGTGTACTATCCATGTCTGATAGGAAGATCCCTGGGAGGAATTCGGTTGCCGAGGATAGCTCTGACGTCTCAAGGTCAGACAGACAAGGGAATATGCGCTACTACGGAGAGCGAAAACATTTACTCGCCTCGTACACATCGTTAAATTTTCCAGTTATCACGAAACACGACTGTTATAGAAGAAAACCTGAGCAATTATTTACTACCAACGTTACAAACCGTCATTTTTAGCTAAACGATTAAAAAGAGCGCTGACAAAACCATGGAGCGCTGCTATTTTCATGCTATTGAAACCAATTTCGTCAAAAAATCGTCATATTGTCTAAAAACTTAGCGCGTTCCGAAGAAGCTGTTATTTTTATACGCTCGTTAAGTAGTTAATGAGGAAAAAATAGTAAACATTTTTCCTTATTTGTTATAACAAACCAATATTTATACGTATTTTTTATGACATAAGATTATATGGCTTCTCATTTATTTCTTTCCTAAATAATCTAAAAGCAGAAGTTATTGTAAATAAATGATGTTGGCAAGTTGCTGACACTCTCCTTTATAAATATATAATGGACATTTCTTCACCACAAATCATCCATACTTAAAAAATCATTTCATTGATTTAACTTACAATTAAAAATGACATAAATGTATGTTAACTCACCATTTATACTTGACTCCAGTTGCATAGACAAATAGGCAGAGGCAAGCTGAGTCGCTGTGTAGGAGGCTGCGAATTTGTCTTGGTGGAATTTTCTTATGTACTCGTGTTTCTTGATAGTCACGCGAAATAAAAAACTATGTAACTTAAAATAGTAACTTAAAAATACATCTTCCCACTTATGTTAAATTTTTACAATGGCCTCGCCAGTTCAGAGTCAGATTCACTATCACTTGGCTCTTCATCGCATGATGACTCGTCACTTTCAGTATCAGTGCTATCGTCGGTACCCAAATTAACAATTATACTGTCAATAACGTCCGGAATTATGCCATTCTTCTTCCAATATCCTTCTTCAATGTGTTGCACGTGCTTGCACAATCCCTCCCAATCTTGTTTGGTCACTGACGAAATGGCAGCTTCTGTCAGATCATTTAGTTTCGTAAGTGACAAGTCACCAGTAACATTATTTTCTCTGACTAGCCTCTTAATTTTCCCCCATGCCAGTTCAATTGGGTTAAGGGCACACATGTAAGGAGGTAGCCTAAGTACAGTATGACCAAACTGCCTGAGTTTACCATCTATTCGGTATGTTTTTTTCTTGGGTTTATGAAGTTCTACGAGCTTATACAAATCAACTTTACGCATGCTCTCACTGAATCCAACACCGTTTTTCTCGAGCCACGTCATAACATCGGTTTTTGTACCATACTTTGACGGCGGTTTGTTTATTTGCACAGTGTGGTACGGTGCATTATCCATTACAATGACAGAATTTGGCGGAGGATTAGGTAATACTTTTTCGTCTATCCATTTTTCGAAGTTTGCATTGTTCATTTGTCCGTGGAAGTCTCCGGTAACAGTTCCAGCTTTGTAAACAAGTGACGCATTAGGAATAAACCCATTCTGGCTACCTGCGTGCAACATAATAAGCCTCCTACCTGCGCTTGAATTTGCCTCAACTCCAAATTCATCGTCGTGCTGCCAACACTTGGAAAACGTTAAATTGTTGTCAATCCAACTTTCATCGAGATAAACAATCTCTGTGCCGACTTCGCGGTAGTGCCGTATCTTGCGTTGGGTAATCATTACGCCACGTAACAATATCTGCTCTCTCAACGAGAATTTTTCTCTTGGATCTGCATTGCCTCCACTTGAAACCCATACTTTTAATTAGGCGATGCAGTGATCTTGCTCCCCATGAAAAATCTATTTTATTCTTAATTATTGGCAGCAATTTCGGGACTGTCGAAACTTTCTTCTCGCGTACGTAAAAGTCATGTATAGCATTTCTTATAACGCATCTGTCGAAATCATCTACAGTCATGGTAGTGTGTTTTCGCCAAGCAGAATGATCTTTTCCAGGTGTTGATAATTTATTCGTAGAATCTGTAGCGTTTCTTACTTGGTTTTACTTTCTGATTCGCTTCACCGTCGCTTCACTCACACCTGTATAAAAAGCTGCGCGACGTGTGGCTTGACTCACAGGAAAAGCTAAGTTACCTTCTTTTGCTTCGTTGTCACACTTCTCTACAACAGTGTTTATAATTTCGCGTCCTTCACTATGTATAACTTTTCTCTTTTTCCCGGTAGAATCCATTGCTAAAATGAGGTTTATTATTACTATTTAAATATATCTATAGTTACATAAATAGTAGAGTTTAATAATTACTAAATAAATAACTACCTATAAATTTCAAATATATACATTTAGTAAAAATACTAGTGGACCACGCGTTGCGCCTCAACTTGAAAACAAGAAACGATGTTTGCGCGCAGAACTGTACACTGCGCAGGCGACAAGCGATAACTGGCGCCCACCCCCCTTGTTTCCGGGTAGGGACCGGTTCCCCCCCAACTCCACCACACCCGTGTCTAGGGATCTTCCCATAAGTCACATAGAGTACATATCGACTGGACAAATTAATATCACCAGTATGAGTGTGATAAAGCATAATTCAAATTCATTTAAACTGCGTGTTTATGTTGTATGTTTTGAGTAAGGAGAGCTGTTTATTAATTATAGGTCAATTTTCAGAATATAATCGGGAAGAGGGTTTGTGTATTTATCGTTTGTTTAGTATTTATAAATACTCCTTCTGTTTACAGAGTCTTCCAAGCCGTATCCTGTTAAGCGATACTTCGCGACGGCTATTCACTATTCACTGCTACCTAAAGTGCCAAGTTTACATTTGTGTCATCTGTAAATCTGTTCTAATAAAAAAGTGTATTACACCAAATTGTTTAAGTTTGTTCGCAAGTAAACCTAACCCATTTCTCCTTTGGCATCTCTTGACGAGCTGCTAAAGGAGAGATAACATAGTTTTTTATGCTCTTGTAAATCTTTGTGAGAATATCCTTAAGGCTCCCTGTGAAACAACAATTCGTACAGACCCAGAGTCCCGTGTGTTTTTAACTCTTCTACGCGCACGATATTTCCCGGTAGAAAGTCTATTTCTTTAGCACCGAGGAACCACTTATGTTTTCTGTACACTCCATAGGTCGTGTTATTAATTCCAACTCGTAAACGATATCAGGTATGGTCGAACCATTACATTAATTTTTCTTGTGTATGGACTCTGTACTCGTAAAGTCCTCTTCTCGATCTGGTTCATACTTTCTCTTCTTTACAGTTGGCGTTTTATCTTCAACTTCTGCCTTCACATTGATGGCTGGTTCTTCCTTATTTTTAAGTTCGTCGAGGCGACTAGTGATTGGTTTAAATATATCTCCATTTTCCATCTCACGTGCAAGTCTGGTTCTTCTAGCAAATAGATATTTTTCACGAACAGACTGTATAGCTCGATGATGGTCACTGGCCAAGTCCGACATTGTACTGGCTGAAAACATATTGCAAGACCTCCTTTTATACGTTTTTACTCGTTCGCAGAAACTTCTTTCCTGTGTTTGGCAAAATCTGAATTTGGTGACAAGTGAGTTAGTGATGCTTTGAAAAGTCCTCAAATCCTCTCGTCTTTGTTCATTCGATACTTCGATCATGTCGCGAATTCGAGAATCCAAGGCTTCCACACGCTCGTCGATGGCAACGAGATTCTCTAGTAATTCCTTTTTCACAATTTCTACTTTTTGAGCAAGAGTAGTATACAAATGTCTGTCCTGCACCATGCGCCAGGCGATGGTGCCTGGTGCTAGTCCGCCCTCTTGGATTGTGACGACACGGCGGCCATCTGGATGAGATTGACCTCTACCTTTGATCCTGACCTTGACCTTCTAAATTTGCCAAAATTGGTCATAATTGGTCAAATCTGCCAAAATTTACTCAAAATTCGCAAAAATATCCAGTTTTATGGGAAAAAATCGCAAAAAATTCAACAATTCGAAAATTATAATTTAAAATACCTCAAAATACTTTTTGCCTTAGAATAAAAAAAAAAAACAAATTTCTCAAAATGGCTTACGCATCCATGTCTACAGCCTCCGATAAGCCGTGTCTAGGAATAAGTACGCCATGACCGCCATCTTGGAATCTGACGTCACTGTTGCAATTTACGTTACGGCCGCCATTTTGAAAATCCGTATTTTTTTGTTAGAAAATCGGGAAAATTTTTAAAACTCATAAAAAAATTAATCAATCGAATTTAATAATACAAATTTAAAAATTAAATGTACACATACGCCATGGAGCTTGGAACCTTGGTTCGAACCCGGCGAGGTAAAAAATAAAAAAAATACACCAGGTTATTCCTCCACAGAAACCACCGGCAGACTGACCTCCCACTACTTATGCCAAGGTATATACATCGTCAACTAGTATGACATAATGTCCGCCGTTTTGAAAATTAGTAATTATTATCTGATATTAATAAAAAAATTAAAAAATTAAAGTATAAATTTAATTAAATTCTGATAAAATATTACTTAAAAGCACTGTTGCCATTTCGTTATGACCAACATCTTGAATTCTAGAAATTTGACATGTTTCTTTATACCCACCATCTTGGATGACTATGCATCATCGCAACACTTTATGTTATATCCGACATATTGAATTCTAGAATTTTGCATGTTTATTTATGGCCGCCATCTTGAAAATCCGTAATTTTACTGTTATAATTTCTGAAAAAATTCCAAAAAAAAAAATATTTTAAAAATTGCCTACTTCAAATGTTTAGTTACTTAAACGATTTTGGTCCTCGTTTCGATTCCCGACGAGAGTAAACCAGTAATTTATTAATATATTTTAAAATTATTTAGTAAACAGTAATAAAAATGTCTTACACCACACCCGAAATTGATTTATGTCACCACTGTAAGAGATGTCGTTACGGACGCCATCTTAATTTTTTTATTTATTATCCGATTTTAATGAAAAAGGCCAAAATTCATAAAAAATAACTTATTAATATATTAACCAGTAAGAGCAAAAAATAAAAAAACAGATCCTTCCTCCACGGAAGGCACTTGCAGACTGACCTCCCACCACCAATACCAAGGTATATATCGTCAGCTGGTATGACGTCATCTTGTCATCGTCCGTTGGAGACCATCATCTTGTTTTCGTCTGCTAGATTGCGTTGATGCCATGTTAGTGTAATTTTTTGTTCACCATACCTTTCACCTCAACTGTTGGCATTGAACTTTGATCTTGAATTTTGACCTTGACCTTGAACTTTGAACTTGACCTTGACGACCATCTTAAATCAATCCTTTTGGTTTCAGTACTCGCTACCAGGAGCGATAGTTAACATTTATCACCTGCTAGAGGACATTGCCACGATCTTGTTTACATCTTTTGGAGGATGCCATATTGTGTGTTTACTTGTATGATAGAGTGCATTACCATCAAATTAGTTTAAGTTTTACCCGCTAGAGTGCAGTAATCATTTATTATTACTGAGGCACCCGCCATCTTTAAATTTGGACGCCATCTTGGAATTTTGTAATTACTTAGCTAGAAATTCGGGAAAAGTACAAAATTCATCAAAAAAACTTATTAATATACTGATTGATTCGATCACTACCTGTCCTTTGTTCAATACCTAGGCGAGGCAAAAAAAAATTAATTTTATGTAAAAATACCACAAAGGTGACAGGTTCGAAAAATAAAATCTCACAAGTTATTTTACAAACGTTATATTTATTACCTATTTTCTATTCTACTACAGAAACACTTGTGAAAGCCAGATATGTTATAAATATGTAGGTATGGATAGGCGTGAAAAGACTAATTCTTAGCTCCAACCGGTTTATACTATACAGAGACATTCCAGAACCTTTACTGGCATAGTCCTCCTCTTCTTGACAGAGTTTCTGGACACAGTGGTTAACAGATTGCTTCACATCTTTAGAACAGTAAATTACTGCAGCCGATGTCTTGAATGCACACTTCTTCACTTTGTCATCGAACGAATGTGGCTTTCTATATATACAGTCCATCCACAAGTTATATTTTAATGGCCCGATTTTTTGTTATATCATCAGTAAGATGATTGATTATGTCCTGTCTGATATCATCAAGAAAAGTACAAATGTCCTTCGACTCACTTGTCGTATTTAGACAATGGTAGTCTTTCTATGTTCCACGAAATGCAGACTGCGCCAAGAAGAAGCCATTATCATTCACCTGTAATGTACCTAACACAGTTTTAGGTTTAGTTCCATGTCCAGACGACATATCGCAGTAGCTGCAAGGAAGAAGCGGTGATGAAGACGAGCCTTTCAGACCCGCTCCAGATACTGACGTTACCGCAGGTGTACCATTTCTAGGCATACTCTTATGAACATCAATGCATCGTTGTTGTAGTGAAACCCGTACCTTCTGCCGTACACCACGACCTTTGCATGCCTTCATGTGCATTTTCATATTATCTTTTCTGGCAAACTAATTATGACATTTCTCACAACCAAACATGTTGCGAGAAGGATTCTTAGCACAACTCTCTTCTCGTGTCGACGAGCATTGCTGATGTTTGAGAAAATCTTGTCACTGTAACGGCATCTGTGTTTGTTAGTTGTTGTTAGTTGTTGGCTTCGCTAGACACTAAGGAGAAGGAAGTGATCCTTCCTGTTAGTGTTTCTCAGATGTCTCGGGGTTCATTATTTTGTTTTAATTCCATCTGATAAACATATTGCAAGTGCTGATTTAGTAGCAGGAGTTCACTAATTAAATGTAACCTTGAATAAAATGACATTACACATCAAGTAAACAAGTCTTCATGCAGAGATCGGTTTCTCAGAATTAATCAGTCCAGCTTCGCTACAGAAAAACCAAGATACATCATCGTCGGGCTTCAGACCGGAAGACAGCTCAATGCAGGAGTAAGTCGCTCCGTATTCGATAACTGTCAAATACGTAATGTAAAAATAGTTTTAAACAGCGAAAGCTACCCGTATGTTGATATGAACATGGACTTTGAAAATGGAAGATTTCTTCTCGCATATCAAATGTACGCCAAGTTTCAGCAAGCATACTATTGGCGCAGACAGTTACCGATACTGAGTCCCGACCGTTTCAAGAACAAAGCTCTGTTAATGATGTTTGACGTTTCCAAACAGGATGACCGAATAAATTCAAATATAATCGACTGTAAGATCGAGATATCGACTAACGGAAATATTCTACCAAACACTTATGCTTTTTGTCTTATACTTCACGATTGGCTTGCATCGTACAGTTGTCGAGACAAACTTGTGAATATTCTGACATAAATATTTATTTGCTTGCGATAATAATTTAGTTACGACCGAGCATTGCTTGCGACAAGATATACTGCAACCTGCAAGGTTTCCAGAGCAAAAAAGGATTCGTGCTCAAGGAAATTAGCGTCACCTCCGGAAACAAGACACGAACCCGCAACTTCCGACCTCCGTATTCCTGGAAATTATTAGACGAAAAAAGTAAACGCACGAATGAATGGCTATGTAAATATCACCATGGCCTGGAGTGGGACGAAGGTAAAATACAGTACCACCAAGTGAAAAACACTATTGAAAATGTATTATTTCAAAACGAAATAATTTACGTTGCTGGACCTGAGCAGAAGAAATGGTTGAGCAAGTTGTGTGGAAATTGTAGATCTGCAGACTGACTACGGCTGTCCTTCCCTGCGCAAGCTTAGTGCAATATATTACGTGCAGCCACGTGACAAGTTTGAACGAATATGAGCCTGTACAAACTCGCAGTTAATGCAGAAATGGCACACACAGTGTTAGTCGGAGTCTGCATATATAAAAGGCGTACATCCGTTCGTGCCTTTATTTGTCGTTCTACCTGCACGAATATGTTTACGTTACATCCTGCTAACGTGTACGTGAGCGTAAGACCTAGCTTCAGCAGTGTCGATTACAGCTACTGGGATGCCGGGTATCTTCGTACATATACGGAAACCTGTGGTGGAGGCGCTCAACAATGGCGGTTTGTGCACTTTCCTGTGTCTGTGTCCTACGAACCGACTCAGCAGCTATTAGATTATTGCGAACCTCGAAACTGTGCCGTCTATCACATGAGACCGCACACAATCCTTCCTGCTAGCATCGCTGAGGTAGTCGCCTCGTCTGCACGAGCAACACCATACATGGGCGTGTTGCAACCTGTTGCGACCTGTGATGCTTCTACGCAGACGCCCAAACGACGTGCGTCTCGTCGTCGAAGTTCAGGCAGTGAATCTGCCCCAACTGGCACTGCAGTAAAGCCCAGGCGCAGACGTGGTCACGGACGTCATCATGTCTCACCGGAGTTGTCGTCGGCGCAGAAGATGACCAGCTGGAAACCTGTGTCCCTGATCCCTGGACCTGCGATCCAGTTGGAACCGGAGTAGACGAGGCAGTTTAAACCGGAGTCAACGAACCAGTTGGAACCGGAGTCGGCGAGCCAGTTGGAACCGGAGTCGACGAACCAGTTGGAACCGGAGTTGTCGAGGCAGTTCGTGCAGCATTAAAGACTTTTCTTGCGAAAATGCCTAATACCTTAACCTAATGTGCATTTGTGTAATTTTTCTAAATAAATGTGTAAAACTTGCACTTGTGTGTTTTTATTTCTATAATTTTAAGGTACCTAGTAAAAAATAAATTTTAAATACAGTCATTATTTTGACCCATGTAGTATACCAGTAGGCCTCGAGTATATAAGTGAAGTTCAGACGACTGGACCCTCAATTCACCTCTGGCCGCGGTGCAGTACAGACCGGCTCTCTTCAGTAAGTTTCGCGAGATTTAGGTACTGTTTCAATGTCGACCTATATGGACTGTTTACCGTCAGCAGCGGGGACCTCGATGGCAGAAATGTTGATGGAGTCGGAGATCCCGATGCTGGATGCAGAGGAGACAACGATATGTGTTGTTCCATAATCATCTGAAGTTTCGCCAGCAACATTGAATACTTCAACGAATGAGGAACGTTCATCGCGTCAGTATAAATACTGTGGTGCACCATTTACTAAACCTACAAATGCGCGCAACATGAAAGAATCGGTTGTCCGAATAATGCTCAAAGAATTCTATTTCAGTGCGACAAGTGCAATAAACTAATTTCACGTCTTGAGAGCTTACATCGTCATTATAAAAAATTCTCCATAAAAGTTAAGCGCAAGCATAATGATCATAGTTGTTGTTTTGCCAAATGTATTGAACCAGCCAATGGGAGTATATAAGTGAGAACCTGTCGATGAGAACTTCAGTCTGTCTCTGGCTTCGGTGATTTAGGGATCAGATAGTTAGACTTGACTAACATAATAGAGCAGTATCTAGCTATTCTTGAGAACTCGATGGCATCATTACCACTATCTACACCAACCTGGATCGAAGGTCTACCATCAACAGTGCAGAGCTCGATGACAACGACGTCTACAGCTACACCTCTCTCAGCACAGCAGGAGATTCGATGCGTGCAACATCTTCTGCAGAGCAGACCTCAAAGGCTTCAGAAGTTAACATGTGAGCAGTGTTACAATGGTTGTCAACAGTTCCAGTGCCATTGATGAAGGAAGGAGCATCCAGCGGTGTTCCATCACCCGGCTGCACGTACTGTGAGAAGATCAAAAACTTGAAATTACGGGGTTATGTAATACACAATTGTAGTAATAACTCTGAACGCATTAAATATCAGTGCAACAGGTGTTTAAGCAAGTTTATACACTATGGAAGATTAAAACGTCACCTCAGGAATTGTCATAGACTCTGTGTACATTCATCAGAATCAAGCTGTATATTTTGTGGCAAAACATTAGCAAATATTTAAAGTGCAAAACAACATGAAATATATCACTGTCCTTTTTAATTAAATCGACAATTCTCCTCTGTGTGAAAAATGTAGTGTACCAATGTGTCGACCTGATAAAATGAAAAGACATTTATAGTCATGTAAAGGAATTAGTCCATACAATAAGAAGACTGTTTAAATCGAGAAATGCTCAAGACTTTAGTAATTTGCCTGTGTTTCTTTGTACTTGTAATAATGATGAATTTATGTAATAAAATTTTTGTTGTGGTGTTTTATTTTCTCGAACCTGAAATTACTTAATTTTGTTCATTGTCCAAGGATCGAAACAATTATAGATTCAATATGTAAATAAGGATATTTTGATGAATTTTAGAAATTGTTATAAATTTATGGATCAATAAATACAAATTTCCAATATGGTGGTTATAACAGCTTTTGGAGGCTGGTAGTAAAGGATTTTAAGCCTCTTTTAGGATTTTGAATGTGATTTATTGAAATTATTATTTTTTACATAAAATTAAATTTTTTCATCGCCCAGGGATCAAACCAAGGACAGGAATCAATCAGTATATTGATTGCAAATTTATTTAATTAATTTTGTAATTTTTCCCGAATTTCTAGCTGAATAATTACACAATTCCAATATGGTGCTCAAATGTTAAGATGGTGGTTGCATCAGTAATAATAATTTATTACTGCACTCTAGCAGGTAAAACTTAAACTAGCATGGCGGTATCATGCTCTAGTAACGAAAACAAAATGGTGGCCTCCAGCAGACGAAAACAAGATGTAGTCCACCAGCAGACGAAAACAATATGGTGGACATGATGTCATACCAGCTGATGATATATACCTTGGTATTGGTGGTGGGTCAGTCGGCAGGTAGCTTCCATGGAAGAAGGATCCATCGACAGTTTTTTTTTTTTGCTCTTACCGGGTTTGAACCGAGGACTTCACGGCATAAGTGCGTTTTTAAATATTATTTTATTAAAATGTTTTAATAAAGTTTTTTTTTCAAATTTCTAGCATAAAAATTATGGTTTTCCCAAATGGCGGCCATAACGAAAAGTGCATCGGTGTTTTTTAAAGATTATTTAATAAAATTTAATTAATTAATATTTTCTTTATAATTTTTAAAAAAAATTACCATTTTCTGGCATTATTATTACGGATTTTCAAGATGGCGGACATGACGTCATAATCCAAGTTTGCGAAGTGTTTTAACAAAAAAAATTATATATTTGTTTATGAATTTTAAAATTTTCCGTGATATTCTAGAATAAATTTAAAGATTTTCAAGATGGTGACCGTAACGAAAATTGCAATGGTGTTATTAAATAATTAATTCTTAAATTTAATTAATTTTTTTATATTTTTACAATTTTTCCCAATTTTTTTAGCATAATAATGACAGAATTTCAAGATGTTGGCTGTAACGAAATGTACAACAGTGTTATTAAATATTTTATTAAAATTTTATTAATTAAATTTTTTATGAATTTTAAATTTTTTTCTAATTTCTGACATAATAATTACATATTTTTAATATGGCAGCTCTGTAACGAAAATTGCAACAATTTGGAGTAGGGCATTCGATGACGGAAATTTCTAGAAAACAAAATGGCGGATATAAGATGGCCGTCATTACGACATAATCCAATATGACGGAGTCAATATGGCCGCCGAGCATCAATACTGTACTTTGGCTTTGCGAACCCATCCAAATCCATGCCTGAAGCCTGGGCCCGGATCGCCATTCGTACACTACTCACATCCTTGCGGCTACTGCCTTGTGTCGTTCGCATTTACACAATATGTACGAAGACATGAGAGTAGTAAATGTACGAATAATCCATCTCGGATGAAGTTTCGCTGCGACGAGTGTCGTGTTTGGTTCACACGTATTGTCAGTTTGAAACGACAGGCGAAAATCTGTAAAGGCGATTTCATGCGCCTAATGTGGAACTACCTGCAGACCATTAGACTCCTCGCTTTAGATTGGCACAAAAAAAGATGGGCAGCAACCGATTTCGATAACGCCTGAACATGAAACTATACACAAGACTGTGCTCGGGACATTACAAGTAAATGATAATGGATTCCACTTGGCGCAATCTGCATTTCGTGGAATGTTGAAAGTCTACTATTATCTCAATACATTTAGTGAGTCGAAATACATTTGTACTTTTTTTTATCAAGCAGAACATTAGAAATCAGTTTTCTGATGAAGTAACAACGTACGGACCTTTAAAATATAACTTGTGGCCTGTCTTCGTATATGGTAAACCGACCGTATCCGTTCAGGGACCAAGAGAAGATGTCTGCTTTCATTTAATCTACTGCTACAATTTACACTCCTGTCAATGTTGAGCAGTGTGTTCAACACGGCATCAAAAAACTCTGTCGGGAAGAAAAAGTCTATGTAGGAAAATGATCTGGCTGGTCTCTTTCTTCAGTAAACCGTCTGCAGAACCAAATGTTTATTAGAATGTTAACTTTAGCAAATTTTCCTTAGTAGTATTTAATTTATTAATTCATTTTTTGTTTGTAATTTTTTTGTTTTATTTCTTCTTAATTCTTTCTTATTTTTAAGATCTTTAAATTTAATTTCTTTACATGAAAGAAAGGAAACTACTTTATAATAGTAGTTTCAGTACAATTATTTTCTACTCACCAAAGTCAGTTTGCCCAGATATGAGTAAATTGTCATCCAATCGATACAAAGTTGTGACATCGTAGGAATCTGAAACAAAATTAAATTAAAATAAAATATAATTTTGTACTTAGATTTTCAACAATACTCTTTGTAACCCCCTCTTTTGCCTGACCGGGCCAGAAAACACTAATAGGGACCAAGCAGAAGGCTGGATTACAATAATAATAAACCCAGGCTGATGGTATTAGTTTATAATATTCAGTTCCAAAAGAAAAATATATACACAGTAAATATTCCACATCAGAAGAAGGCATTACTTCAGTTACAGACTCCAACAATCTTAAAATCATATAAAAAAGAATAATCAATGGGGTCAAGGTCTCTAGCAAAGGGGGCATACAGGCCGTTCCCCACCAATACAACCTCCAGCCTCACAAATTCTGGAATCACCTGCCCCCGTCGTCCGGTGCACCGGTTACACCAGACCACTTAACCCCACTAAAAATCTCATAAAAAAAATATATATATATATAGCAAAATAGAATAAGTAAACAATCGATATAAAAATATTTAAATATTTAAATTACTTGTTCAGGTACTATTACACACATCAATATCATACACATTAGATCACTGGCCTATTCACAATCATAAATACATTTTTAGCACCGAGATAGAGTTACTGAGTATTTAAGAATGTACCTGCACTTCTGCTAAAACAAATTATAATAAAACACCTATTATTATAAAATGCTTCAAGCTGGACTGGCAATAAAATCTATACCTACTATGTACCTTGTAATCTCAATATTTCTAAAATTAATAATCACCTAACAAGTATTATAGTTATACCTAACCAAGAACAAAAGTTTCTTCAGTTCACTATTTCCGTTACGAATTTACTTTATGAAGATAAACCAGGTGAGCACCAATAAATATAATAAAAATAATTTAAATTCCAACGGCACAAAATCAACTTTACTTTAGCAGGAAAGGAAGAATTTTTAACAAACTACTCAACCTATTTGTGTTGTAGCCAATTTCTGCAAGCCCCGGCGGCCCGCCAATACTTTCCCCGCCCTCCCCTTCTTAAACTTGTCCGCCCCACCTCTAGTCCAGCCATGCCGCCCCTCCTTCCCCTCTTTTTCTCCTCCTTTCCCCTGTGTACCGCGATTTTAGCGCCTCTATCGGCTTAGTTTTTGCTGGTATTTAAGCCCCTGGCCTGAGGCTATTCCTCGCAGTCCTCGCTCCCTCTGAGCAAGGCTGTCCTCCGACATGTGCACTACGAGCTCGTTCTGACACCGTTACTATGCCCGTCGGCTCCTTGATCGCCCTTATGGCAGTGGTTGTAGGCCGTTACTATGTTTGAACATAGAGCCGCGTCTTTATTAGCTGCGCTTTATAGTACCTCCTTACGTTCTTAAATTTGCTAGGGGCTGTTAGGCTCATCTAACTTTAGTAGGAGATGCATACTGTTTTATTCGTGTTGTGTATTAAGAGTTCTTAATTAAAGATATTTATACGGGTATATTTATATTTGTTCATGATAATTTACTTAGCTACCAAACACTTGAATGGCGTACATAAGTATGCGTTTAAGGCATGTACTGTTTGTACAAGTGCGTTGATTTGTATATGCGCTCTAACTTATCGTATTACTAACGTTATTAAGGCTACGGTCTAGAGGAAGTAAGTCAGATTTTGCAGCCATATATGTGTGTTGCAATTGTAATTCGTATGTGACTGTGCGCCCGTAATTGTAGCGCAATTCATATAGACATGGGCGTTAACATAAATTTGTTTTATATGAATGTATCTATTTCCACTATATAAATATCTTATACATTTGTTATTTGTGATGATATTGTTCTGAATTGTTATAAAATAAAATATATATTTTGGTACCTCTTGTATTAAGTCTGTTCGTTAGGGTCAGCCCCATTACGTCTTTAACTCACACTTACAGTGCTTGCCGAACTAGTGTTTCACTTGTGAAGTGTATAAGGGTGATATGTCCGCTTAGTGGTTGTAGCCAATCTGGTGTGTCCGGATCGGTTACAGTGTGGCAAACCTGACTAAGCCTCAGCATTTCCTAGTCGCCGGTTTTTACAGCCGAATAGTTAGTCGGCACCAAAAAAAAAGCACAACGAAACAAAAGCGACACAACATAGCGATCAATCAGAGCATAATTCCACGAGACAAAAAAAAATATTAAATCTGAGGTAAACCTACACATTCCTAGACTCCTAATTAAGAGAGAAATAAATCTTCGATAGATCCACAAAAAAA
Source organism: Bacillus rossius redtenbacheri (assembly GCF_032445375.1). Taxonomy (NCBI): domain Eukaryota; kingdom Metazoa; phylum Arthropoda; class Insecta; order Phasmatodea; family Bacillidae; genus Bacillus; species Bacillus rossius. The sequence goes on from NC_086337.1 coordinate 13,599,904, forward strand.
TATAAAAATGTCAACACTTACAGTTTGAAGGAAAACTGATCTATGAAGAAAAATCAAATTGCCCCTAGCAATTTACAGAAGTGTCGGAGGAGCGGCCCCATTCTCTCCAGACGCTGACGTGCCTTGAAGTCGCCGCGCTGACATCACTGCTGCACTGACTTCACAAAAACTTATTTTCGTAGACTCCAGCTTCTATTTCATTATCCAAGCAGGTAGAACACGACATCCTCGTAGCAGCACTCTTCATATCTTCATGCGCCATGAAAAACTCTCTCTGCAGTAAACTTCCTTCTTGTCCTCGGCAAAAAATATTATTACAACTTGTGGCACCCCGACGTGTAGATTTATGAGAGCAAAACGTTTTATTCTCGTGATCAGTCCAATACTCCGACGCAGTTCGGCTTCATTTCTTTCTCCACTTGCTTACTCATCGTCACAATCTCTCGTGAAACTAATGCTGATTCAATTCATAACTCTCGTTAGCTAATCGATGAAAGGTGAGCCTCTATTCCATTGTACTCTTGTCTCGGGCGCGCAGCTAAATTTTTATTTTTTTAACGTCTCGTTATTTGTTGCGGAAGCTTCCTCACAGTTAACCGCCTTTTACTCCTCCTCCAACCCTTCTCTTCAGTAGGAACGACATTCCTCGTTTTGCGACTCGTATCCACACAACTCCACCAGCTGTCTCCTACCAACTCCTAACACAAGTCCACTCCTGCCAATACCTTCACCCAAGCGCTAAATTCCCTCGCGTACCAACAGCACAAAAAAACACACCAGATCGCAACGCCGCGCGACAAAACCAGCAACTAACTCAGATCGCCGCGCGCGCTTTCACACAGATAGCGTGCACGATTTGCGCCCGCGCCTCGATCACACACACAGCCTGAGCAAACACAACGTGGCACTCGAAAGAGTGTCACAGCCACCCCTCCTAAACACTCCCTCCGGCAGACAACAAACAGACCAAAACCGAAGAGAAAGACGATAGCAGAACCGCCAAACTCCAGGGGGAAAACTAAATCACCAAGACAATACCAACGATTACAACAAGGAACAACATCCCCAACAAACGAAAAGGATCTCACCCAACTAAGGAAAAACCCAAGAAGAAAATTCAATCACTTTCAAGCCCACCAAGAAACTGACAAGACACCATAAGGCACGATTCCTCTAAAACCCACCAGACAGAACCTCTAAGAAGGTATAAACTTCTTAACAGCTGAAATATGAGCCTTCTTCACTGAATGCCCTTTCTCCGGATCGCCAAGGTTGACCGTAACAGGAGTCAGAAAAGATAGCACACGAAAAGGACCCTCATATGCTGGACTCAACTTGCTAGAAATGAAATTCACTTTCTTACTCAAGACGACTTTCCGACACACCACCAGATCACCTTTCTTGATGTCTGAGTCAATCCTGTGCTTGTTGTATCTTCTCGCCATCACAGTGTGTGCTTTCTCTAACGCCTTTTCTGTTTCCAACCAAACCTCCTCCAATTTTTTCCCAGTGCTCTCGAAACAACCTGGTGGTATTCCCCACATACTCAGTAAGGGATGCGGCAACTCACGCCCAAACATGATCATGCTAGGAGATTTACCAGTAACTCCATGTACTACAGAATTCAAGGCAACATTGAGTGAAGGAAGTTCAGTATCCCAACCTCTTTGATTTTGATGATGGAAAATCGTCAATGCAACCTTTACCGATTTGTTTACCCGTTCGACCAAATTGGGGCATGGATAATATGGACTTGTATGCACTTGCTTGATGCCCCACTGGAAGCACATGTTTTTCATGGTGATGAACGTGAAGTAGGTGGCATTATCAGAAATTAATAACTCAGGACTCCCAAAATCTTCCAAACTTCAGTCTCTAGCTTCGAGCTTACAGAAGTCGCCTTCATGTCTCGGAGCGGGAGTAGAAAAACAAACCGTGAAAAGGCATCCACCAATATTAATATGAAATTCATCCCCTGGCTCGATCTAGGCAAAGGTCCAAATATATCAATAAACATCCGCTCCCATATCCTTTGTGGTGTTTGGACAGAGTACGCTCCCACTTTGGTATTCTTTGGTTGCTTTGCGAGTTGGCACTCCTTACATTTCCTGACGTAATCTCTCACATCTTCATGTAGGTTATCCCAAAAAAATTCTTGTCTAATTTTACTTTCCGTTTTTTCTATTCCCATGTGAGCTCCCACAGTATAATCATGAAAATACCGCAACAACATTTTTCGTACCGCTTTTGGTACCCAAACACTTTTTTTCCCTTTACGATTGACTTTATGAATGATATTCTTAAGCATTACGAAGTCCTTAAAACTTCCTCGCACGATCTTGTCTCTGAGTTCTTGACCCTCCTCATCATCTTGCTGCCATCTTTCAATGTTGATGAAAGATTCAGGAATGGTGTTGATGGCCAAAACAAATTCTTCTTCTTTTTCTCCTTCCTCTTTTTTCTCTACCTCGAATTCCCCAGGATCATACATTCTTGATATGGCATCTGCCACCCCATTATTACAGCCTTTAATATGAGAGATATTAAACCTGAACCTTGACAATCGCATTATCCAACGGCCGACTTTACCTAACTGTCTCGGGTGAGAGAACAGCCAGGTGAGTGCCTGATTATCCGTAAGCATATTGAACTCGGCATGTTCCAGGTAGTTAGCAAACCGCTCCATACCAAAAATACAAGCTAAAGCCTCTTTCTCATAGGTGCTATACATTTGTTCACACTGTGTAAGCGCCCTTCCCGCATAAGCTACAGGCCTCATGTTCCCTTCATCTACCTGTAACAGCAATGCCCCTAAGGCTAAACTGCTAGCATCTACTTGAAGGGTGAAAGGCTTCTGAAAATCTGGTAAACGAAGAATAGGGGGATGAGAGATGGCATACTTCAGATCTTCAAAGGCATTCTTCTGCTCATTTCCCCAAACAAATTCTACATCTTTCTTCTTGAGATTATTCAACGGCGCACAACGCTCAGCATAGTTAGGAATGAACTTTGAGAAATATCCCAACATGCCAAGAAACTGCATGACTCCTTTAAAATTCTTGGGAGCTGGGAAATTTACGATTGGGGAAATTTTCTCTGGATCCATAACCAAATTTCCATCCGCTACCAAAAATCCCAAAAACTTGACCTGTTGTTTAGCCCACACCACCTTGTCTGGATTGACAGTGAACCCAGCGAAACGCAATTTCTGCAGAACCTTCTTCACATGCTCTAAATGTTCCTCGAAAGTCTCAGAGAACACAAGGATGTCATCCAAGAATGAGACAACAAAATCAAACTGAAAATCCTCCAAGAGTGTATGCAGGATTCTGGATAAACATTGACCTCCAAAATTTACTCCGAATGGTACTCTTTCCCATTCAAAATGGCCCCAAGGTGTGACAAAGCCTGTGTATTTACAACTCTCCTTATCTAATACACACTGGTGAAAGGCTGAATTCAAGTCAAATACTGTAAAATATTTTCCTTTACTCAAATACTGAAAAAAGAACCTCAATATTTGGTAAAGGGAAAGGGTCGACCTTTACCTTCTTATTGAGTAGACGATAGTCCAGTACAAGCCGGTATTTTCCAGGTTCCTTTTTCTTCACCAGGAAAGCAGGTGAAGCATAGGAAGATAAGGTTCGCTTAATGGTTTTCCAACTCCTTAATAATCCCCTTGAATGCCATCAACTTAGGTGGCGAACACTGGTAAGGCCTACATTTAACGGGCTCTTCATCACAGACCTTGATCTTATATGGCAGCATATCGCATCTTCCTAATTTACAAGTTAACACATCTAGGAACTCTTCAATTATTTCTTTAATGTGATTTTCCTGCTCTTTAGTTAATATCCCTTCCTCTACTTCAATTCTTGAAAAAACTTCTTCCCTGTTTTTCTTTTCCAATAACGGAACTTCAAAGTTATCTTGAAATCCAAACACCAGTTTCCGCTCTGCGCAATTGAGGATGGCCCTCGTCTCTTCCAGAAAATCAAGACCCAATATCACATCTCCTATAAGGTTGGGTAGAATCCAAAATTTTCTTGTCCACGAAAACTTCAGAATCTTGAAATGCATCAAGAAGAAAACTTTCACCTGGTAGCTGGCACCATTTGCAACTTGCAAACTGAAACCTTCCCCAATACGTATCCTACTCTTCAATTCAGGTCTGTTGTTTACTAGTTGACTCACAAATCATTGACTGACAAAACTGCTATTAGCGCCAGTGTCTACCATGGCTTGAAAATTCTCTTCACCCACCTACATGTTCACCCAAAAACTTTTATACTTCTTGCCCCCATCTTTAGCTTTAATGACAGCTACTTGACCCGCAGCATCTTTGTCATGTTCCTTCCCTTTTCCGACAGTCCCACTGGAAGTTTTGGCCTGGCAAGATTTAGCAATATGCCCGCTCTGACCACACTGGAAACATTTTCTATAATCAGGTCTTTGATCCTTACATCTGCTAGCGATATGTCCAGATTTATTACATCTATAGCAAACAACCTCGCTCTTCTGATGTTGAGAATAATTTGTAGCGGACACCCTAAACTCACTTTTGCGCTGGTCATTCTCTTTACCTTTCAATTTTTCTTGGGCCTCGTAAACACGACAGGTGTACACTAGATTATCCACTTTAATTGCCCATCCACCTAACTCCTCTTCATTACTAGGACGCTGCAGGAAGGCACATTGTTGCCGGATTCCAGGATCCATATTCTCTAAAACCCGGTTGATAAGTTCCTCAGTAGTCAGTATCTCCCCCAAACCATAAGCATTTTCCTTTAGATGTTGAATATACTCCACCATGCGTTCCCCCTTCCGTTGAAAACGTTGGATGCAATTCCTAATCAAATCCTCTTTTTCCCTCACAGGACAAATGACCTTCCAAACTTTAGATTTTATACTCTCCCAGGTGTTCCCTTTCTCAAGACCTTCCAATAACACTTCCAGCACCACCACTGAGCACTTAGTTAACAACCCTTGGATTAATTCGACATCTGAACTCAAAAGAAAACTGCGCTTGAGTTTATCTACCTCAACCATGAACTGCAATACAACCATAGGATCATAGCTGTACAACTGTGGAATATTCTTAAAAGAAGATAATACCAAAGAAACTTTCATTTCAGCCCCCCTAGAGCTAGCACTGCCCTCTCCAACATTCTCATTTACACCTCCCTTATTACCTTTAAGGTAATTGATCATCTTCTTACGCAAAGACTCTATATCCTCAGATTCCTCAGTCATAATCCCCGCTGCGGATAAATTTATTTTTAACTCGGCCTTGCTCAGCCGCTGAATCCAGGCGGTAGGCATGATGCAGAGCAAGGCTTGCCACAGCAATACAACAGAAACAGCAACACTGACAACTAACACCACAGCTCTAGTAGCAGAGTGGCGCAGCCTGTAACCCCCTCTTTTGCCTGACCGGGCCAGAAAACACTAATAGGGACCAAGCAGAAGGCTGGATTACAATAATAATAAACCCAGGCTGATGGTATTAGTTTATAATATTCAGTTCCAAAAGAAAAATATATACACAGTAAATATTCCACATCAGAAGAAGGCATTACTTCAGTTACAGACTCCAACAATCTTAAAATCATATAAAAAAGAATAATCAATGGGGTCAAGGTCTCTAGCAAAGGGGGCATACAGGCCGTTCCCCTCCAATACAACCTCCAGCCTCACAAATTCTGGAATCACCTGCCCCCGTCGTCCGGTGCACCGGTTACACCAGACCACTTAACCCCACTAAAAATCTCATAAAAAAAATATATATATATATAGCAAAATAGAATAAGTAAACAATCTATATAAAAATATTTAAATATTTAAATTACTTGTTCAGGTACTATTACACACATCAATATCATACACATTAGATCACTGGCCTATTCACAACCATAAATACATTTTTAGCACCGAGATAGAGTTACTGAGTATTTAAGAATGTACCTGCACTTCTGCTAAAACAAATTATAATAAAACACCTATTATTATAAAATGCTTCAAGCTGGACTGGCAATAAAATCTATACCTACTATGTACCTTGTAATCTCAATATAATACCACAAAACATTTCTAAAATTAATAATCACCTAACAAGTATTATAGTTATACCTAACCAAAAACAAAAGTTTCTTCAGTTCACTATTTCCGTTACGAATTTACTTTATGAAGATAAACCAGGTGAGCACCAATAAATATAATAAAAATAATTTAAATTCCAACGGCACAAAATCAACTTTACTTTAGCAGGAAAGGAAGAATTTTTAACAAACTACTCAACCTATTTGTGTGGCAAACCTGACTAAGCCTCAGCATTTCCTAGTCGCCGGATTTTACAGCCGAATAGTTAGTCGGCACCAAAAAAAAGCACAACGAAAGAAAAGCGACACAACATAGCGATCAATCAGAGCATAACTCCACGAGACAAAAAAAATATTAAATCTGAGGAAAACCTACACATGCCTAGACTCCTAATTAAGAGAGAAATAAATCTTCGATAGATCCACAAAAAAATATAAAAATGTCAACACTTACAGCCGCTGACGTGCCTTGAAGTCGCCGCGCTGACATCACTGCTGCACTGACTTCACAAAAACTTATTTTCGTAGACTCCAGCTTCTACTTCATTATCCAAGCAGGTAGAACACGACATCCTCGTAGCAGCACTCTTCATATCTTCATGCGCCATGAAAAACTCTCTCTGCAGTAAACTTCCTTCTTGTCCTCGGCAAAAAATATTATTACAACTTGTGGCACCCCGACGTGTAGATTTATGAGAGCAAAACGTTTTATTCTCGTGATCAGTCCAATACTCCGACGCAGTTCAGCTTCATTTCTTTCTCCACTTGCTTACTCATCGTCACAATCTCTCGTGAAACTAATGCTGATTCAATTCATAACTCTCGTTAGCTAATCGATGAAAGGTGAGCCTCTATTCCATTGTACTCTTGTCTCGGGCGCGCAGCTAAATTTTTATTTTTTTAGCGTCTCATTATTTGTTGCGGAAGCTTCCTCACAGTTAACCGCCTTTTACTCCTCCTCCAACCCTTCTCTTCAGTAGGAACGACATTCCTCGTTTAGCGACTCGTATCAACTCCCTCCACCAGCTGTCTCCTACCAACTCCTAACACACGTCCACTCCTGCCAATACCTTCACCCAAGCGCTAAATTCCCTCGCGTACCAACAGCACAAAAAAACACACCAGATCGCAACGCCGCGCGACAAAACCAGCAACTAAGGCCCGGTCCACACGAACGGGCAATGTGCGGGACGGGAGCCGCGGGCGCCCGCATAGCAGTTGCGTGGTGCAGTCCACACGAGCGGTCAGTGTGCGGGTTAGGAATGCGGCTGATGTCAGCCGGCATTACCATTTTGGAGTTCAGTCATTAGATGCAATGGATGCACGCCATAGTGCAGTACTCGTGTACGTAGGTATTCAGGTGTTAAAAAGAAGAAAGTCGAATCTTAAGTATTGGGTACATCCCATAGTGAGCAGTCGTTTGTTACAAGGAACTTTTTATTGCAAGAAGACGAAATGAAATTTTTTAATTACTTCAGAATGTCGTCTGCAAGCTTTCATGAACTGCATGAGACTGTGAAGTATTCCTTGCAAAAGCAAGATACAAACATGAGGCTGGCTATACCTACAATGGTAATGATGGCTTTAACGCTTAGGTAAGTGTGTTTCCTTTTTCTTGTACTAACTTGTACTAAATAAGTTGACAAGGCCATTTACATATCGCAATAACTTTCTTAGTCAATACAGGTTTGTTTTAAATATGAGAAAGATAACAAAATATACTTGTATTGAAGGTGTATTCATACAGTTCTATTAATATTGTTATGTACAGTACGCAATGGAAAACAAATATGTCCGTATGTCTGAAAAAATTCTTTCGCACAGCTATTCACGTACAATAAAAAATGAAAGATAATAAATATGAAACTTGATATTCAAAGTATTTATTTATGGTATGCACATTAGGAGTCATCCGAGAATGCAGACAGTTCGGTGTCAGATGGTGACACGATGGAACGTCATGAACTGAAAAGCCGATTTTCTGTAAGCTCGTTGTTTTGGCTTCCTTGCATTTGTGACAGATGCTGGGTATACATAGGTTTTGCACTTTGTACCTGGAGCTGTCCATACATAGGTGTTGGAGGTGGGTGGTACACTATTTTAAGTGGTGTATGGAAAGCAGAAATGTGGTTTGGGTGTGCGGAAGTACTTTGCAGTGGCTACATAGGAGCTGTATTTAGGCAATCAATTATTTGATCTGGTTGCAATGTTGCCCGTCCAATTTTTTTGGAGTAAACGCAACACCTTCACTCGGAATTCCAGTTTCTGGTGTGTATACACTTCAACATCAACTTTTTCTACGTCAGTATCATTCATGGTGGAAACCAATTCTTACTAACTTGACAGCACACACAAGACGGTTCCCCCGCAAGACTGGCGCGACCGCTCGTGTGGACGACTCTATATCTCGCAACAGCCCGTAACAAAGTTGCGGCTGCCGCGCGGTGCCCGTCGCGCTATGGGCAGTGCGGGTGGCAGCTACAGCCGCACGGCTGCCGCGCCGCTGCCGCACAGTGCCCGCCCTGTGTGGGCTGCTCTACCTATCTTACTGTCCGTAACAAACCGTGCGGGCGCCGCGCGGCTCCCGTCCCGCACACTGCCCGTTCGTGTGGACCGGGCCTAACTCAAATCGCCGCGCGCGCTTTCACACAGATAGCATGCACGATTTGCGCCCGCGCCTCGATCACACACACAGCCTGAGCAAACACAACGTGGCACTCGAAAGAGTGTCACGGCTTAAATAAAGCTGTGATATTGAAACAAGTCAAAAACCATAACAATAAAATATATTTACAAATTACATTTTACAAAGAAAGATGTACTTGGCAAACATCACATTGTAAACAACCAAGCTTAATTAAACCGTTTAGGTTTTTATGAAAAGTGTATTAGGTAGCTGTGCATGTAAGTATGACATTGGATGACTTTGAGACGAGGTGAACGCCCATTATAGCACCCAGCGCCTGAAACCCCCAGTTCTGTGACAGTGGCCTCACAAAAACTATTTGCGAGGCACTCGGTGACCATGGCCTTCGGGCTAGCGAACTAAATCAGCCGTCCGGCGTGACGTGATACACTCGCAGAACTTTCTGGATGACCAGACATGGGGGCGTTTAGAGACCAAATGACCTCCACAAAGCAGAAGGCTTGTAAATAATGGTAAATATAGAAAATCTTATAAAACCCACACAAAAACCAAATAAAAAATACATAACTTTAAAATAAAATATATATCAAACATTATAACAAATTGTTTGCAAAGAGTCCACGCGCGACAGAAGTGAAATTTATTGCTTATTATGTATATATATATATATAGAGAGATAATTATTAGTATTTTTTATTGAACAAGATATAATAATTGAGAATAGTAAGGATGCGAGTGTGATCTCAAAACATAGCAAATCTGAGAAGCGTTACAAGAATTCCGTAGTATCATTGCTGCGTCATTCCTACCTCTCCCCTGCCGTCTCCCCTTCCGGCCGAATTATAACTGCTCTTTACGATTTTCTGAAATTGTCTTAATTCTTCCTATTTTTGTAATTAAAATAGCTTCGCAGTAAAAAAAAAAGTCGGTGTCTTCCAAATCGATTCAACATTCATGTCGATCGATGTATCGCGTGTTGTGCTCATGCCTATCGATTGTTTTTTTTTTCTCGTTTACACAGTTCTACAGAGAGTACGTCGTCGCTTGTTCGTTCGATGGTTAGTTAAGACGGGTGATTTTGATTTATAATTTACGAGCTGCTATTACGTATTAAAATTTGAATTTCAAATACATTTATACTGGCAAAATACGCTGTGGTCAACGAGTGCAACGTGAAACAACTGTTTACGAATTTGTTTACTTTGTTACGGGCTATTGCCGTTGCCTCGTTTAGACGTTTGTGACAGGTTATGAAGCACAAACTGTCTTCATTATGTTTTCAAAGATGAGTAAGAAAAAACAATATTATTACCAGACATTCCGTGATACGTATAGTGCAGAGTTTCCATGCATTTTAAATTCTGACAAAGGGGAAAGGTTTGGCTTTTGTAAGATATGCAGATGCGACATCAACATATTGCATGGCGGTAAAAGTGACATCAGCGTGCACATCAAAAGTGCGAAGCATTTATCCAACGTGAAATGCCAAGAAGATAATCACAAACTTTCAAGGTTCTTTGTTAAATCTGGGGGTGCGGATCTAGACATTACGCGAGCTGAGTGTTTATTTACTTCGTTTTTGATAGAGCATAACATTCCTCTAGCGGCCGCAGATCATGCAGGTGCGCTTGTCAAAAAAATGTTCACAGACTCGGAAATTGCCAAGAAATATGGATGTGGGCGTACCAAAACTTCTGCTATTATGAAAGAGATGGCTTCGGATGCAAAATCCGGAGTAGTGCAGCACTTAAAAAGTGGGCCGTTTTCAGTCGCAACTGATGGTAGCAACGATACTAGTTTTAAGTTGTATCCCATTGTAGTTACGTTTTATGATGAAGCACAGTATAAAATTGTAAATGTTGTTCTTTCCATTCCTGTTCTGGAAGGTGTGCATTGCATTTTGCTCAGACAATGCAGCCCTTTCAATATTGAAGACAAGAAAATCAAATTTGTGTTATGAACAAAATTTTAGTTCTGAGTTTTTAAAGAGAGCAAAGAAGGCAACCGTTGCTTCTTTAAAGCCACAGTGCTCCAGTGCTTCAAATTAGCTACGCATTTATTTATTATTTTTTTTTCTTATAATCCACATTGTTTGACTATGTTATATTAATTTTCTGGCAAAATTCTTATCGGAAGCCAAGATAGATTCTGTGAGTTGTATTCTTGTGTGAAATATTGTGCTGATCTTCAAGTATCACTGTGAACAGGTAACAACACACAAATATTTTTTAATATAGCTATAGCTTATTTGATAGTGGGTGATTTGTGTAATTTAGTTGTATTTTAGCAGTACAAGTCTGCATTGTAGCCATATAGGTAATTTTTTTGTCGAAATCGGTAATTTTATTTGTGTTAATAATCTTCCTAATTCAGATTTTCATAGGTTGGCAGGTATGATATAGTATGCTACGCTACGCACCTATACCTCCCCCCTTCCCTTGCCATCTTCCCATTCGACCGCTAGCGCATGCATTGGTGTGGAGTCGCCGCTGATGCACTCTCCTCCTCTACCGGTTCCACCGCAACGTGCCTAAACATTTCCCTCATGCGATAGAAATTTTCGTAATACTCGAAAATTGTAGCCCCATGAGCACAAAAGTTTGACTTCAAAAATATTTTCTATTCCGCTCACCTAGCATTTCTAGCATAAACTTCAGTGTAAATATTTTCTGTTCCACCTTGGGGGAACTGTCTACGATACATTGGCTAGCCCTATATTTTACCGACTGCCTGGGAACTCAATAATTTCGGCATACAGAGCAAACAAATGAGTTAATAACCAGTGTAAATTTATTTCTACACAAATACTACCACACGATGATATGCTTGTGCGTCCTTTACATCTTGGAGTTTTATTTAGTAGTAGAAAGCACAGTGAAAGTGTATTCACTAATAATGTACTGCAAGAAAACCAGCCATTTGTAAGTTCCATTAGCCGTGAACTGACACCACATCTTGGTGCGCAAAGATCTGTTAAAGCTCTCGACTATGGATGCCTTGACATTACTAAAGGCCGAGCAGTTTTTGATGCCAAACTTCTTCATCAAAGCTTTGAAGGTCGTATTGTAGAATTCTTTGTCAAGATCTGTTTTCAGGTGCGACGGTATAAATCCATCGAAAAATGTCTGCTATGGCCTTGGTTAAGTTGACTGCATTATTCGGTTTCACAGGTTTGACTAAAGCGAAATTTCTACGCATGTCAATTACTATCAATATACAGAGTGTATCAAAATTCATGTTACAACGCTTGAGGGTAGAAAGCTCTTATTATTTGCAACCATTTTTGCTAATAAACATGTTGCCGGAAACGCGTAGTTAAGCCCCTGTAGCCCCAGAAAGAGTCAGCATAGGCAACCCGTTGTAGAGTGTTATGTTGTGGATGTGCGGGCGTTCGAGTAGAGAAATAACCTTTTTAATCGTGGCACAGATATTAATTTCACTCTGAAATCAATCACAGCTTCGGCTTTGTTTCACAACATTGAAATTGTTGCATACGTTTCAACAACGTGACAGCCTAAAGCAACGGCTCAAAAACACGCCCACTTTGAGCGACACAGAGGTGGCAACGGCGAATCATGTTTTCACGGATACGCTGGAGCATGTGTGGAGTCGACCTTATGATTTCGAACGCTTCAATCGCTGTGTAAGCTCTTCTACAGTTTCTACTGGCGTAGCGTAGATAAGCCCTTTTACGTAACCCCACAGAAAGAAATCTAACGGGGTTAGGTCCGGTGACCTTGGCGGCCATGCGACAGGGCCAGCTCGCCCAATCCATCGGTATGGAAATGGTTGGTTTAAATACTCTCGCACTTGCAGGGGAAAATGAGGTGGTGCCCCGTCATGTTGGTACCACATCACACGTCGGACATGCAATGGAACCTCTTCAAGAAGACCTGGTAGTTCGTTCTAAAGGAAGTGGAGGTATCCGGCGCCGGTAAGTCGTGGCGGAAGAAAAAAAGGTCCGATGAGTACGCTGTCAACAATACCGGCCCACACATTAAATGAAAAACGTTCCTGGCGAGCTGTAACACACGTTGCATGCGGATTGACATCATTCCAAACATGACTGTTGTGCGAATTAAGAATAGCGTCTTGAGTGAACTTGGCTTCATCGCTGAATAAAACCGCTAACTCGGGGTTCCTCAATACTCTTCGAATATACGAACGAGAAAAGGTCATGCGAAGAGGATAGTCCGCCAGACCCATGTGTTGCACTTTTTGAAGGTGGTACGGGTACAAGAGTTGCTCATGAAGAACTCGCCAAACAGCCATTTTGTCAGCGTCCATATCGGAACCTTCTGCCCTTGTGCTTGTATCTGGACTCTCCTCAAATCTCTGAGTACATCTTCTTCAAAACTGGGAGTACGAACCCTGCGTGGAGCACCAGCATTTAGTCTTGTGACGGCACATATACCAGTATCACGCATTCGCTGAGTAAGTCTTGCAAACATGGTGTGAGCTGGAATCCTACGACCCGGATATCGTTCTTCGTACAGACGACGGGCGGCTCGTCCAATTTGTCTAGCTTCCCCATAAACAAGCAGCATGTCCGTGTACTCACTAAACGTGTATTCCATTGATCTCCACTAAAACGTCGCCCTTTTCAGAACCACAGTGAAAGAAATGACACCACGAGTTTGCTTGTACGACAGAACAGTCAACGACAGACCACCAGTGATATCAAAACACACTGCGACACTGCGATGTCACGCTGCGCAGTGCTATGGCACGAACGGAAGAAAAGAGGTTAGGGCGCCACCAACTGAAGTAAAAAGGGGCGGGGGTCAGCATTCGACATCGTACAGTCCTCTCGAGCGCTGCCTGGCGTCGTAAACACGTAATTCACCACAGCATCGTCTGTCTCGCACAAAGCCCAACGGGTTGCCTACACTGACTCTTTCTGGGGCTACAGGGGCTTAACTACGCGTTTCCGGCAACATGTTTATTGGCAAAAATGGTTGCAAATAATAAGAGCTTTCTACCCTCAAGCGTTGTAACATGAATTTTGATACATCTTGTACACTTGAAGAGCTTGTTTATTCTGGAATATGGTATCATCTCAACAAGGTCCATCGGAATAAATCCTCTAGTCCATGCACTACAACATATCATCTGAGGTATTTCCATTTTGCAGGCAGGGCCAACACCCATTAGGTGATTCAGCGATCGCGCTCACATATTGGGGGCGGCAAAAATAGAGGGTAAAGATCCAAATGCTAATAGGAGTGGCAAACGTGACTTTAGCCTAGGGTGGCAGATTTCGGTTCTACTCGTAGTATGTAGCCAGCCTTCCCCAGTTCTTCAAGTATGGAGACAATAGGTTGGTGTGCATAGAGTTTTCTACCATAAGCGAAAACAAACGATCGATCATTTCGTTGGGGTCGTCACAATACACATAGTCAAATTTCTAACCACTTTCTATCATTTTTAAACCTTTACCATGTATGTACCGTAAGTTCACTGAAGAGGTGGGCGAAAGTTCGATTAATTCATGATCGTCGTTCATTTTCTATGCCACTTTCTGGATCGCTGTTGCGGAAATATGTATGGACATGTTCTCTGAGTTGTACTCGCCTATTGATTGATTTTTTAGTCTTTTTGATGAAAAAGTAAAGGCATAAGTGACCGCAATTAGTTTAGTTAGACGATTGTTTTGTTTCGTTATTGTAGTACAGTGTGATGCTAATTAGCAAAGGTAGGGGGGAAAAAGGTCACAATAGCCTCCTATAATGGTTGAACAGTCACTCAAAAGGCCAAAAAATATTCCATTTTCAGTTTATAAACTACCTTTCCTTTTAAGGGGAAAATTCGATTTTATTTACCGAGAGTAATACCTTGGATGATAAGTCAGATACCCGTGTTCCTGAGCCAGAGACCAGCGAACGTGTTTTAAACGAAGTCGTTGAAGCAGTATCTGGAGTCGAAGAGCCGCATTAGAGTCGAATGAAAATGGATTCTACCTAGCAAAATCAGCATTCTGTGGGTGCCTGAAAAACCTATTTTTCTGAATGGCTATCTTCAGCCAAGATATATTTGTACATTGCTAACTGATGGCAAGAAGGATATGGTAAATTAACTTGAAGAATAGGAAAATGATTTTTCTGTGAAGTATAATTTGTGGCTCAAATAAATATACTTATGATTAATATGAGCTATTTCAAGAAGAGACTTGCAAAAGAGCATCCAAGGAGATGAATGCTGCTCTTTACTTATCACACGATTGAGAAGTGTCTGTATGTAAATGATGGTATTAAAAATATTTGTAGCGAAGAGGAAGAACAACCAGGGAATAGGTGGTAGATGGACAGTTGTCACGTGGATCGATTGCAGCTTAGAACAAGTATACTCTGCTCACTCAATGAAAAGTCTGTATAATAGTGTTCTGACTAGGCAGTAAAAGTGATACTTTTGTGTGTTACAAGTATTATAATATATGCTAAAATATAATTTGAAATAATGTGTTGTTTCATTTATTGTAAAGTCACATAGAACGTGTTTAATGAGTCAACTGGATTAACCCTGTACTGCCTGAGATCTAACAAAAGAAAAGTGGTTAATCAATCGAATCAGTCAATATATTGTCGCAGTTCAAAATTTTGCAGGGTTTTTTAAATCAAATTTGGGGCTTTACTGATGGGACTCTGGGCTGGCTGCTCTGTCCACTCGTCGGTGCAAGTGGCGTGACCAAGTGATTGGGGCACGGGGCCGGCGCGGTGCTGCTGGCTTGCAGATGCACTTTTTTTGACGTGACAACGTCTAATAGATCGATTAACGCCGGCTACACGCACAAAAAAGTGTCCAGTTACGCACATTGTCCCGTTGCGCTGTGCCCCGTTACGCTCATTGTACGCTTGCGCCGCATCTATCTCTCTTCCACTCAATTGGAACAACCATCGATTTGATTTTTTCGAGGCACATTAAACTTGAAACACTCCCATTCGTTTCCTACTTTTCCTATCATCGTCCTAACCTTAACAGAATAACACAGATTGGAAGAAGTTAAATAGCAAACATGTGTAAAAGTTATAGTTAAAATAATCTCTTCGTTAAAGTAATAAACATACTTTATTTAAATAGTGCAAATAAAAATAAATTTATCAATCAAATTGTATATTTTATTTCACTCCTTCTTTGTATCCATACAAAATAGTGATAATTCAATAAAAATAATTCAATTTTATTCATAAAAGTATGCAATCATTTCATCAATGTTTTGTTATGACGTTATCACGTCAAACTATCGTCCGTAAACCTACTTTACAGACAACCAATTTTTTATTTTGTTTTATGACGACGTGTCTTTAGTCCGTGTTCGGCAGTCACGCGACAAACTCTTTAGTTTTGAAACCTTGTCGTAACTGGCATTCAATTCGGTTGCGATGCTTGCGAGTTGCCACTGGCTGACGCCGACTCTAGTAGCAGTGACGCGCAGAGCTGCCAGCGACTCGCTTGGATCCACAGTTAGCTCATTCACTCGTTCATGCACATGGAGTAAAGCAAAGAACAGGCACACCACGTCTTGCGTGATTCAAGTATTTCTTCCTTCACCAAAGACTCTAGACGCTACTCCACTCGCGTTAGTATGTGCACTGTCTCTGTATAATTGCGCGTGACTTACGTAACTTATTGTAAACACACTTTATGCACTTACGAAAAACTATGTCAGACAATGATTTTCATTAATGTCCTGCCATACTAACTCAAATTAAGCATAGTGGTTTTTTCGTTACGTAAGCGTATCACACGTTACGTAACGTACGTAAGCACTAGTAGTCACCGCAGTCACGATCAAGTAACGAAGTGCTATCTACCAGCTCAACGACTTTAGCCACAACCGCCACCAGCCACCATGTCCATGAAATATGTCACCGACGACATAAACACGGCGACGACACGCAACGTCCCCAAAAAATATCAATGTCCAAACTAGTCTTAGAATATTTTCAAATTTACTCTTGCAGCGCTGCAGCTCTGAAATATTCAGTCATCTCAAGTTCCAAAATTATTCCATCACCAACTGTGCCCTAGTGTTTGGTTGCCATACAGACGTGCGTCGCTCCAGCGGCGGTCTGTCAGCGCGAGGCGTCTATGAATCGGAGCGCCAGCGGGAAAGTGACTATACTCGGTGCTCTCATTTACTCTGGTGGGGCTTACACGCCAACCACTGCTCCAGAAGAAAACCTTCCAGAACAGTCTTCCAGGTAGTCGTACCATAAGCCGCCTTCCGGTATGGCGTCATCTCCGGATGTTGACAATAGGAGGATTTTTGAAGTGAAAACTTCTATGGGAAGGTTTGGATATGGAGTAAATTCATATAAATCGTCATCGAATTGGTCACGTGACGTGTTAACGATAACATTTTATCCGTTCCTATTAGTATAGCTTATTGCACTTTTAATTTTAAGTATACAATTACTGTGCAGTAAAAAGTGGGTATAAAATATATTAATATTCTCATATGGATATATAGTTTGAATAACGGAGAAAAGTGAGTCTTTGTTGCAGTATAACCTAAAAATTAAGAACATTATTATTTATTTTTTTAACACCTACAATTACAATGAAATGCGTATTTTATAGTAATTTAGGAGTTATTTTAGTAACGTGATAAAACAAATTTGTTGTATGATAATATTTTTTTCGTAAAAATTGCGAAAACGTTTTTACTTCTGTCAGCAGTCCTCATGACTGCTTTGAAATTTTTATTTTATTCCTGGAACACCTTTTTCTTCACACAGAACCACTGCTTTCCTGGACGACAGACTGCACTCTAGGCGCGCAAGCATTGCGGGTCGCAAGCCCCGCAGGCGTCGAGTACAAGTTCTCACTAAATGATAACAACAAAGGTAAACCAAAGGTAGAGGGCGTGCCCCTAGAGCACAGCACATGACGAAGAATTTTCCAGCTTCCTAATTTTTTGTTCCAAATTATCTCTATTTATTCATTGTAATTTGGTAGCGTATTCGGGTTTATTCCGGCAGTCTGCACATCGAGTGCTTGTCTCCCAAAATGGTTTCCTAATGCACTAACTTACATGTGAAAGCTGGTGCAGTTAGTTCTGCCATGTAGCCTGCCTTTCATCTGCCTCACCTTCATGTGGTGATCTGTGACTGGCCAACACATAGAGCTCAATAAATAAATGCAAACTTTTAAAATATACATTTTCATTGTTTTCTTTTTACCATGTTTTCTTCTTGCGTATTAGTTTCAAAACTTCATGGTCATTTAAACAAAAACAAAATATTTCAGATAGGATTTTTTTAAATTTTATTTTTTAAAAACCCTTTAGAATGTAAATACAAATACATCAATTTACGAGATTTCTTATATGCTGTAATAAAATAATAAAATACCGTTGTCCACCGCCCATTATGAATGTATGTAGCTGCTTTTACAAATGACACAAATTTTACTATAAAAAACGTATGTTCGAATAAGACTCAAACCTACCTCCAAAAGCTTTGCCGAATAACTGCAGCCAGAAAAGTACCGCAATCATGTTGTTTGAAGCTGCCCACCTCAGAACCTGCAATGAAAAGGACATATAAATACCCATTACACGTGACATAGCTTCCTGCACAAAAAAAAACATCAATTTCTATAAACAAATCTTGAGCATATTATAAAAATTGATACTTAATCATTTTAGTAAATATAAATAATCCGTACATGTAATGCAGCCATGCCTTTAAATGGAATATATTTTAATATAAAAGTATATACTAGTCACAGTATGTTCTGTTATATGTGGTAAAAATGTATGAATTCCATGTTACAAGTACCGTTTATATTTAATCGTTTATTTGAAGAACGTATTTATTATTTTATTTATCTGTTCTTAATTTTTCATAATACTTATAATTGTTATGAAATAGTTTTTGCACTTGTTAGGTTCAAACCAAGTATTTCAAAACCGATGATATAAGCGTTTCCATGACCGTTGGATTGGACGTAATGGTCGAGAAGACAAGAGCTCTTTTTTGCTGGCCTCCACGTTCACCTGACATAACGCAATGCTATTTTTTTTTCCTTTGGAGCTTTGTAAAAGGTCGTGTCTACGTTCCCGCACTACCTAATGATTTGTTAACCAAGTGTGGGAATAATTGGACATTAGGTTGATTGTGTGCCGTATAACTAAAGGTGCACACATTGAGCATTTGTAAGAACAACAAGGTTAGTTTACCTTCAATTTGATGTATGATTTGTTGTAAATAGTCTAAATTAAACTGTTATAATATACCATTGAAACTGGACAATTCTTTTATGGACACGCTGTAGTTTGTGGTCAAGGTCATACAGGAAGAAAACGACTTCAGTTCTTTGACTTCAAGCAGGCTGCCAACCTTTGCTATGTACAAAAAATTCGAGATATCAAAGGCACAGTAGATTCTAGTGGCATCTGGGAGGCCAGATGTGATTCACATCAAGAAACCAATTTGGAAACGGATTAAACAGTATATTTTACACATGGCAGCAACACAAAAGAGCATATCTTATATGCTACTCCCAAGACTGCCGTGCTTGTCGAAACTGTTAGAGGAAAAGAAGAAATATCTGAAGTGTATGATCCCCTTCCTAAAGAATAAGGAACATGGGGAGTTCTACGAGAAAAAAAAACGATCTCCTAATCAAGATGAACATTTCGAAAAGTAAATTTTCCCTAAAATCTTTTTTTATATAGATAGATTTTTTTTTAGTTCGTGCTAATATGACTTTGTGTTTTTTTCATAAGAGTTCCATTGAAATTTTTTTTTTTTTTTTCGTTTTGTTTGTGTTCCTTAAGCATTGTATATGTTAGAGGTTGTGGCACTTATAACATATGTTACAGATCATAGAACTTAAAACAGACCAGATTTTACGACTGAAACCAGGCATAAGAGTAGGACTGGAGCCAAGGTCTCGGGGTCCAAGTATCCGTGGTGGCCATCTTGGATGACCATTACTTTTGACCTTTGACCTATGGGGTCATCTTGGTTTACTTCATTTCCAAAGGCCATCAAGGTTACATAATTTCCATCTTGGATTATATCATTTCCGGATGCCATTTTGGAATAAAACATTCCACACCTGAAAGTTGCACTTTTCGTAATGATGACATTGCTATAGAGCATGCCACTTATTACCATGTTACTTATCGTTACACTGGAATTGTTATCGAACGCCCCACTTTTGATGTTGCTAATTTCATTACAGTGGCATCGCCATATTAATTTATTCTGCTGGAAGCAGCTGTCTTGGGTTTCTATTATCATGGTGGAGGCAGCCTTGTTTTCATCTGTTCAATGTATGTATCTGGTGTTGGTTCCTAAAGTACGCTAGTGTCGCTCTTCATAATGCATGTAAGATCGATGTTATAATTTTCACCAGTGTTGCTACGAACCTTATAGACCACGAAAAAAACACAATTTTTTAAAAAATCAACAATTTCTCAAAAATCCATTAATTTTTCAAACACCTCAAGAATTTAAATATATACACCATTTTTTTTCATGATGATGGATGTGCCTGCCATTTTTTTTCTTAAAAATTAATAATGTATATAATTTAAATCCATATTTCCAAATTCCATAGTTCCAAAAATGTTTTCATAAATCAAATTAATCGTTTCATGATGCAAACTAGATTCAGTTAGTAAACATGTGGCTGCAACAATATATAGAAGTTCTGGGATATATGATTTATGCCTTGACGTGCCAAAAATGTAGATATATAGTTCAAAATTATAGCAAAAAGTATACAGCTAGTGTTTGTTTAACGTAGCTCTCCATATTCGATGTTTTTGGCAAAATTTTATTTGCGAAATTCATTTAAATCGATTAAATAAATAGTGGAAAAATTGTATTATATTATCGATAAACAATTTCAACATAAATTGTTAATTAGAAATTTATGTGCGGTACACATTTTTATATTATGCGTTTTTGTTTTGAAAAAATATTAATTGGTTATTTAGAGCCTAAGAAATGTGGTTATGTTTGCTAATTTCGATCAGATTTGTTATCTAAAAACTAAGAAATATCTATATATATGAAATGACATTAAATTAGAATCGTGAAAATGATATATTTTATTAAAAATTGGCATATTTTTTCGAATTATCTATACACATAGAATTTCGTCATTATATACTTGAAATATAATTCAGGAACATTTTATTTATCTTAATTTTTTTTTAAGTGAAAAGTATTTTGCAAGTTATTGCTGTGTGTCATTTTAGCTTAAGTAAATTGATATTGTTTGCAAACCAATTCCGTTCAAATAGGATAGGGTTATAAAATCACTTATATAAAAAATAAATAATATATAACGAGAAAAAGTAAAATACAGTACTCTATAAAAAAAAACGAGTTTGGCGCATAGTTTGAATCCTCGATAAAAATGTTGCGTAAATATATGAAATCTTATTTTAAACCTTAATAGGCTCATAACTTACTTTTAAATGCGTGTTCTGCGATTTATTTCTGAAATTTTCATTTAGGAACTGGGGAAAGTTCTAGTTCTTGCGATCCAACATAAACCAAAAAAACAAAACCTAATATAGCTGTGGGAAAACATCAAGTTAAAAAATTCATCGAAATCGGTCTAGCATACAAACATAGATATTAAGTTGATCTCATACTTATTTCTATAAAAAAATTTATTAATGTGCACTTCTTACAGCTAATCTTGTTTTATTTTTAAAAACAGTTTATTCTCATATATAATTTTGAATAATTTAGCTTTAAAATTAAATATGTTATTGCAGGCAACAAAAAACAAACAATATACCACCTTTGAATGTCTGAACCATTTCTGCAGCTTAGTAAACCACTAGTCGTTGGTAAAAAAAATTGGTTGTCTGTAAAGTCGGTTTGCGGACGATAGTTTAACGTGACAACGTCATAACAAAACATTGATGAAATGATTGATCCAGAAGAAAAGGAAATATATTCGGCCTGAGACTGAGCCGTAATAGGTTTTTGCAACCAAACCTTTTAGGCATTAAAAATATTATATTCTTTGAGGAAGAAATTTGTTTTAATTTTTCTACCTTTTGTATGATAAAATCTACCTCTGCATACTTTCATGAATAAAATTGAATCAATTTTATTGAATTATCACTATTTTGTATGGATACAAAGAAGGAGTGAAATGAAATGTACAATTTAATTGATAAATTTACTTTTATTTGCATTCATTAATTCAAATATATTTATTACTTTTGAAGTGTCGCGCGCGCCTTATTTATTTTTACAAATACAAAAAAAATTCGCAGCGACCGGGATTCGAACCCTCATCCTTTGGATTGGTAGTCAATCAATTTTTAATTTAATAGGTTTTTATTCATACATATTGACACTTTACAGGTTTTGGACATTTTTTGGAATGGCACTCCAGAACGCAGTGCTATTTTGCCAAAGTTACAATGATTCATATTATTTACAGTATTGGTTTGGAAAAAAAGGAAAATTTTTTTAAACCTTTTGATTGGTTATTTGGAGTCTTCGTTGGCTCTATGTCTTTTTCTTGACGTTCAACACTTTTTAGTATACATTATTTACACAACAATTTACATTACAACTATATACATTATGGAGCACTATTGCTTTGAATTATTTCACTTACGACACTGTGGTGGGCGTTTGTATTTGGTCACTGCATTGGCACTTTGGTTGGTGTCCGTTGCTAGTGGTTAACTGTTGCTGCCCAGTCAGGGTGGCCTGCCTGGGTGGTAGTTAGTTATTAGTTTATGGGGGTGTGGCTGTGTTATGTTGTGTTTGCCAATGTTTTGAATGAGTATTGACGGGTGTTGTGAGATTTTTTGAAAGAATTTGTCTGCGTACTGAGTGATGAGTTCTCTGGGTGGTTGAATGTTTGCGAGTGCGTGCAGCTGAATGTTGGTTACATGTCTGTATTTACCGAGTGTTGATCTGAGAAGTTTGTTAAAGCATGTGGTTATTGGGTGGAGCCGGATGTCGGGAACGTGTGCAAAGATTACTGAAGCATAGAGCAGCATGGGGACAATGTACGCCTTGAAGAGGCGCACTCTGTCCTGGTCTGGTAGGGGGCTATGTGGGCGGAGAATGGAGGAGAGCGAATTAAATACGCGGTAGGCCCGGGCAGTGGCAGATGAGAAGTGCGGTGAAAAGCACAGTGTGCGTTCCAGTGTTACACCGAGGTATTTCACTGAATCGCTCCACTTTATCACTGCGCCTCCCACAAACAGTGCAGGGGGCAGACCGGGGCGTCGTCTGGTGAAGAAGATGGCTTCTGTTATGGTGGGATTGGGAAGTATGCCCCATGACATGAAATAATTATTAACTAGGTTGATGGCCGCGGTAAGCCTGGCTTTAATTTGAATGGGATCATGATGTGTTACCATCAGCGCGGTATCGTCCGCGTACATGACTATCGTGCAGTCTGGGGGCTCCGGGATGTCATGGCAGTAAAGAGAAAAGAGAAGAGGAGAAAGCATGGACCCTTGTGAATGTGTGGGCTTCCAGGAATGAGTGGAGGATGAATCGGAGTGCCGGATTGAATCCCAAAAAGGCCAGCTTGAGGATAAGGGCTTCGTGGTTAACTGAATCGAATGCGCGACTTATATCTAGCAACAGCATGCCAGTATGAACTCGTTGGGTGAAGTTGAGGGTGATCTTGTCGGTGACGTGAGCTAGTGCATGTTGGGTTGATAGGTGACGTCGGAAACCAAACTGTAACTCTGGCAGCGGTTGTAGGCGTGCTACTTCCGCTTCCAACCTGGCCAGCACATTATGCTCTGCCACTTTAGAGATAATAGAGAGCAGATATATGGGGCGATACGAAGCTGGCAGGTTGGCAGCACCTTTACCCTTGTAAATTGTTACAACTGTAGCCTCACGCCATGAGTGTGGATAATGACCTGTGGTAAGAATGCAGTTTACAATGTTGGTGAAATAGATGAGCGCTTTACGTGAGATGGATTCGAGCAGTCGTGGGGTGATGCTATCTGGGCCTGGAGCCGCATTGGACTTAACACGTTTTATCTCCATAATTTCTTTGGGTTTGGTCAGTTTGATGTCTCCCGGGGCTGGTTGGGGTGGTGGGAGGTAGTGGGTGGGCAGCTTTGAGAGATGGGGTGGAATGGGTGCGGGTGTGAATGATTTTGCAAAGTGGTCAGCCATGTACTCCACCCTGTCAGTCGCTGACTCCGCCACGCCGCCGTCCACTTCAAAAGGCGTAATCGCCGACCTGGCTGAGCGGAGACTGTGCGCGAAGTGCCAGACAGAACCATTTGCAAATGACAATGCGCGAAGTTTTTTGGCTTCGTTAATCACAGACCATTCAGCAACAACCACTCTGCACTGCCTAGATCGCATTGAAGATGTCCCTGTCCGGCTGCATGCGTGTGCGCTGCCATCGACTTCGAGCCTTGTTGCGGGATGTACCTAATGAGCTGTTTGATATGATTGGGGAATGGGAGGCCAAAATGGTGTGGTTTGACCTGGGGGATATGCAGTGAAGCTGAGGTGATTATGGTGTCAGCAAAGTGAAGAACTTGTTGTTCAAGTTCCTCCTTTGTGCAGGGCTTCCATTGCAGATCTAGCTGCTGGTCCATAGCTGTTCGATACTGTTTCCAGTCAGCTAGTTTTTAATCATAGATGTGTGTGGTAGTAGTGGTGGTGACTGTAGTGTCTATGGTCCCCAGGACAGGGGAGTGGTCTGAGGTCAGATCAGTGCAGACCGTAAGGCAGTTGACTCTGGGTAGGCTTGTGCTTATCACCAGGTCAAGTACACTGGGGCTGCCAGTGTGGGAGTGAGGGTGGTAGGTAAATGTATCAGGGGCATGGAGTATTAAAGGTGTTTTAATCAGGTATTTGCATAAGGCAATACCTCTGTAATTGTTCCTGAGGCAGCCCCAGGATGTGTGTCTGGTGTTATAATCGCCTGCTATGATTACGGTGTGACGCCTGTGACGGCGTCACAAATAAATTTTTTTTTGTTTTGATCGTGTCCGCGCGTTGTCGGAAGGTGTGACTTATCGCGCCACCTATTAGTGTTTTGGGTCGAGAGTTGTACACTAGCTACGGGCTAATCCGTGTAGCGCTGCCGGCGGTGACTGTTGGAATTAGCTACCGCGCATGCGCGGTAAGCGACGAGTCAAGCACAGCGCTGGACAGAGAGAAATTGGGAGTGACTCGTGAGTTAGCAGTGGGGCCAGATGGTCAGTGTGGGTCTATGATAGGTACCTCCGGTGAATAATGCACATCGCGACTTCAAGAAATGATTTTCACTTTACTTGATTTATGTGTAATTAGTGGACAGGAGAAGAGAGATTTCAGCGTGTATATGCTGGACAAAGCAACGCGAGGCTCGTGCGGGGAAATGAAGTGTAGTTAACCCCCAGTGGAGGCCTCTATCGCCGAGGATAATATTAGCATAGACCCGGGCTACTTACGAGCAGAAGAAAAGCAGCTACGATTGAGCTGTGGGAAAAAAAAAAAAATTTGTAACAAGATAATTGTGGTACCTTCTTTTCTAAATTCGAGGAAGCATCGGGGCGTGCGAGAAAATTATTTTAAGAAGTTATAAAAAAAAATATTTATGTAATCAATTTTTTTGGAGTTCGACACGACATGGAGGGTTGTGGAATGAGCGAGAAGGTGTGAGACTAGTCTACCGAGTCAACTTGAGCAGCTGGCACAGGAGGAGGACAACATTTTATAAACTTAAATTTGGTCTACTATGTGATTTTTCCTGTTTATTGCGGATGAAGAGAATAGATCGTCTCGACGGATTAATTTATTTTTGGAATTGAAATTTGGGAAGAAATGAAGTTTCGTCGGTAGCTGAGCGAAGGAAATTCCACGAAGTTTAAATAGTTCGTCGTATGGAATGCAGCTGGTTCGAGAGTCGGTGGTTGCAGTCGGCGTCCCAGCTGTCCAATTAATGGTGGTGTAGTGATATTTTCTTTTAAATGGCCTTTTTAAATTATTTATATTGTGCGTCGTCCTGTTCCCGATAGCAACTGATGGGGTGAGTCTTGAAAAGTATATTTCCTTGGGTGCTTTTGGATAGTGAAGAGCTACTAAGAAGTTGAGATAATGAACACAATTTGCCTAAGGGTGTTAGTTCTATAATTTGTTTTGGTGATTTAATTTTGCCAGAAATATTTTAGGCATTTTATTGTTTGCATGCTGCCCGCCTCCGTAGGTTGGAGAAAAAGCCTGCAGTAGGTGATTAGTGAGATTATAATTTTGTTATATTGTTTTTATTATATTTTTTAATTATATAAATTTTTTTATAGAATTATATATTTATATTGCTGATATCTTGAGTGGTACAAATTATTATCATATATGTTTTATTAGATGTTAAATGTATGAGAGTTAAAATATTCTATTCATGCTCATTTGAGGCTGCCATCTGTGATTGATGAAATTAGGAAATCTTTATTATCATAATTGTCTTTTATATAAAATTTTATAAAACTATATACTCATAATGTTGGTAGAGTACCGTAATTAAATTATTGTTTAGAGTGTCGGGACTTGCTATAGGAGAGCTCTCGGGGTAGGATAAACGAAATATAATATTTTAAAATTTTTGTTAGGTAATTTGTTTTTTTGTATTTGGTGTATGAAGATGGACTAAGAGTTCATGAACTTGTGGTGAATTTGTGGTGAAGCCTGTGAACCCACGCAACCAAAAAGAAAAATATACCCACCTCTATTAAAGTTTCTGTCTTGTACCTGAATTTTGAGATTTTTAAGGTTATTCTGATTGTTGTAGTAAAGTTTTTTTTTTTTTTGCATTTGAGCGCTGTTGAGATGCGCATATACCAAGTTGTTTGCTAAATAATGAAAATATATTTATACCACTGAGCTCTGCTCTTTGTTTTGTTTAACGTAACCTTTTCTTTCCCTTTGATTTTGTACCCTTGGGCCAATTGTTAGGCCAGGTTCTCCCTGCTGTAAGGGTAATAGGTAGAGAAGGGTTACAGGCTGCGCCACTCTGCTTCAGAGCAGTAGTCTTAGTGGTGAACATTTTGTGTATTTCTGTGACCTACGGGTGTGGGTATTCATAGCATTCGCCATGCCTACTGCGTGGATTCAGAAGTTAAGCAAGGCTGAGCTTAAGGTAAATTTGACAGCTGCGGGTTTTGATGTTGATGAGTCAGAAGATATGGATTCACTGAGGAAAAAGTTTGTTAATTATTTAAAGGGAAATAAGGGGGAGCAGGATGAAGGAGACAGGGGTGGCAGGTCCATGAGAGGGGACGCAAATTTGGCGTTAGCATTATCATCCATGAAAAATATTCCTTCCTTGCATAGTTACGAGCCAACCACCATTTTGCAGTTCATCATAGAGGTGGATAAGATGAAGCGCAGTCTATTATGGGAGTCGGACGTAGATCTGCTTCAAGGTCTATTATCCAAATGTTCCGGTTTAGTACTGGAGTTGATGCTAGAAGGGGTCGAGAAGAAAGAGTCTTGGAATGAGGTGAAGAGTAGGTTATGGAGGGTGATGTGTCCTGTAAGAGAAAAAGAAGATCTCATCAACCGTTGCATCCATCGCTTTCAACGCAAGGGGGAGCGCATGGTTGAGTACATCCAATCTCTTAAAGAAAATGCTACAGCCTTGGGGGTGAGTAGGAGTACTGAGGATCTCATCGCGTGGGTTATAGATAATATGGATCCAGGGGTGCGGCCACAGTGTGCTTTCCTCAATCGCCCAAGAAATGATGAGGAATTGGGATCCTGGGCCATACAAGTCGACAACCTGGTGTATACGTGTAGGGTCTATGGTGAGCAAACTGGTGGAATGAATGAGGGAAGGGTTCCATCCACAAGAGATGTTAGGAGTGCTCAGGAAAGTGTTGCTGGGTATCCAAAAAGGGAAATTTGTAGTAATTGCTATAAACTGGGGCATTCTTTGAGGGACTGTTGGAATCGTAAACGTGAAACTAAGAGCTGTTTTTATTGTGGAAAAATGGGGCATCTGGTTAGGGATTGTCGGATTAAGTCTGCTGATGAGAGGATGAGAAGGGACGGAGAGGTGAAGAGAGACTTTCGGGGTGGACAAGAGGGGCAAGTAGTAAAGGGGTGGCAAAATCGAAATGTAAGGGAGCCAAGTAAAGCACAGAAAACTTCGGAGAAGGAGGATGGAGGACAAGTCGCCGTAATTAAAGCTAAGTCTGGGGGGAAAAGGTATAGAAGTTTTTGGGTAGATATTCAAGTGGGTGAGAATAAGTTCCAAGCTATGGTAGACACAGGGGCTAGTGCCAGCTTTGTCAGCCAACATTTTGTCAGCAAACTTGTGGGGATGATGCCGGAATTGAAGACCCGGGTGCAAGTGGGAAAGGGGTTCGAGTTGCAGGTTGCAAATGGGGAAAGTTATCAAGTCAAGGTTTTCTTTTTAATGCATTTTAAAATCGCGAAATTCTCTTGGACACGGAGGTTTTGGGTTCTCCCTGAATTGATTAGTGATGTGATCTTGGGACTAGATTTTCTTGAAGAGACTCGAGCGATTCTCAACTGCGGCAACCACCAGCTCACATTTGATTTTGATAAGGATTTCGTTATAGAGGTCGTGGAGAAGAGGTCCAAGAAAGAAAATTGTTCTCGAATACAGGTCGAGGAGGGAAGGTTGAGTCAGAAACAGTGGCGTCTCGTCAGGGCAAGCAAGGCAAGCAGTGCTTGCCCAGGCAGTTTGCAGACAATGTATTTTTTAAATAAATATTTTATTCAGAATAGTATTTTACTTTGGCTCGTGCAGTTAGGTGTATGTATTTTTTACATTATCTTCTTGGGACCCAATACTGTGCGCTGTGCGCTATAAGAAAAGAACTCGTCGACACACAAAACATGCTGTTTTAGAAGAGTTGCTAGGTTTAGAAGCGCTGGCAGGACCGCTTTCAGCAGGAAGGCTGCCGCAGTAGTTTCCTTTCGGGAGGGGGGGGTGGCATGGTACAAAGGTTCAGGGAGGGGATTGGCTGTAAAAACACGTGGTAGAAGCTACGAAGGTAGAGCTTTCTTGCCGAATTGAAGCGAACATGGCCGAAGCAGACGATGAAATTTTTCCGCCGACTGCTTCGGCTATGTCCGCCACAGTTCGGCAGGGCAGGTGGCGACGTCGCGTTTCAGTCGGCGGTCGTCTCTCGGGGCGCGCGCATCTCTCCCGCGGGCTGTTGGCTGGCAGTGCGTGGGGGATTTGTGGGCGTACGATGATACTACACTCCCACTTAGTATATAAATAATGTAGAGTAGGTATTTTATTATCAGAATAATGTATGCCAAACATTATTATTTTTCAAAAATAGTTTATAATTTTAAAAAAATGTCAATTTTTCTACCTGTGGAATAGTCAATGTTCAGTTAAGAAACTACTTAAATAGCACCCTTTTGTACTCTCTGAAATCCATATTTTCCCGGGGGAGGGCCCCCGGACCCCATACCCCCCTCCACCGTGTTTTGGGGTGAACGGAGTTGTTGCTTTCCCTCATGTAAACCTCACGCCTCGCCACTGGTCAGAAACAAGAACAGCAAATCCAGAGAGTTATTGAGGCTTTTCCTGATGTTCTAACTTCAAGGCTAGGAAAGTGTGAATTACTACCATACCAAATTAAAGTCAGCGACGAAGAACCCGTGAAATGCAAACCATACCAGTGTTCTCCTCCTAAGTTGTTGGCTTTTAAAGAAATAATCCGTGATTTGGAAGAACAGAAAATCATCAAACGAACTTTATCTCCGTATGCATCGCCTGCCTTCTTGGTCAAGAAGAAAGAGCCTGGAAAGTACAGACTCGTCCTCGACTACCGGCTCCTGAATCGAAATATTAAGGTGGACCCGTTCCCATTGCCCAACATCGAAGTTCTATTCCAGTATCTCAGTAAAGGGAGATACTTTACAGTTTTTGATTTAAACTCTGTCTTCCATCAATGTGTTTTGGATAAAGCAAGCTGTAAGTATACAGGATTCGTCACTCCATGGGGACACTATGAATGGGAAAGGGTGCCTTTTGGCGTAAATTTCGGGGGACAGTGCCTCTCGAGAATTCTGCATTCCTTGCTAGAGGAGTACCAGTTTGACTTTCTTGTATCTTTTCTAGACGATATTTTGGTATTTTCGGAGACCTTTGAACAGCATTTGATCCATGTAGAGAAGGTATTGAAGAAGTTAAGGTTTGCCGGATTTACAGTCAACCCCGAGAAGGTAGTTTGGGCCAAACAACAGGTGAGGTTCCTGGGATTTCTCGTGACAGGTGGTAACCTGGTGATGGATCCGGAAAAGATAGGGCCGATCATAAATTTTCCTGTTCCCAAGAATGTGAAAGGGGTGATGCGTTTTGTGGGAATGCTAGGATATTTTTCGAAATTTATTTCAAACTATGCGGAACGATGTGCTCCCTTAAACTCATTAAAGAAAAAAGATGTTGATTTTGTGTGGGGTAGTGAACAGCAAAAGGCTTTTGAGGATTTGAAGTACGCTATTTCGCATCCTCCAGTTCTCAGACTGCCTGATTTCGACCAGACTTTCACGCTTCAAGTAGACGCTAGTAGCTTAGCATTAGGGGCGGTATTGTTGCAAGGAGAGAATGGAAATTTAAGACCAGTTGCCTATGCTGGAAGAGCGTTGAACAGGTGCGAACAGATGTATAGTAGCTATGAAAAAGAAGCTCTTGCGTGCATTTTCGGAATGGAACGTTTTTCAAACTATCTCGAACATACAGAGTTTCACTTGCTTACAGATAATCAAGCGCTTACCTGGTTATTCTCACACCCCAGACAGCTGGGTAAAGTTGGGCGCTGGATTATGCGGTTATCCAGGTTCCGGTTTAAGATCGCACACGTCAAGGGTAGTAACAACGGAGTAGCCGATGCAATTTCACGGATGTATGATCTAGGGGAGTTCAAAGTTGAGACAAAGGGGGAACAGGAAGGAGAAGTAGAGAAAGCCTGTGCAGTCTGGGAAAAGGAGCAGCAGAAGCAAGAAGAGGGTAGGTGCTTGGCAATTCATACTATTCCCCAGTCCTTTGTGGATATAGCTAGATGGCAACAGGAGGATGATGAAGGCCGAGAGTTGAGATCAAAAATAGAGAAGGGAGAAACAAATGATTACATTTTACAGAGAGACATCATCCACCATGTGAATAGGAAAGGGAAGAAGAGTGTATGGGCACCTAGGGTTATTAGGGAAATGCTTCTTCGTTATTTTCATGATTCCGTGGTGGGAGCGCACATGGGAATTAAAAAGACTGAGAGCAAGATTAGGCAAGAGTTTTTCTGGGACGATATGCACGAGGAGGTGAGGAAGTATGTGAAGGAATGTAAACACTGCCAGTTAGCTAAACAACCGCTAAATAGCAAGGTAGGGCAGTACTCCGTGCAAACCCCTCGAAGAGTTTGGGAACGGGTGTTTATCAACATATTTGGTCCCCTTCCTAGGTCTAGCAAAGGGATGAACTGCATACTTATTCTGGTGGATGCTTTTTCTCGGTTCGTGATCCTGTTAGCATTAAGAGACATGAAGGCCATTTCGGTCAGTACTAAGTTGGAAAATGAGGTATGGAAAATTTTTGGGAGTCCGGAGATCCTCGTTTCAGATAATGCTACATACTTCACCTCTTCAACTATGAGAAATATGTGTTTCCGATGGGGGATAAAGCAGGTGCACACAAGCCCCTACTATCCTTGTCCAAATCTGGTAGAGAGGGTGAACAAGACGGTGAAAGTGGCGCTGACCATTTTCCACCATAGAAATCAAAGAGCCTGGGATTCAGAGTTGTCTTCTCTTAATGTTGCCCTGAACTCTGTAATACATGGTGCTACGAGTAAATCGCCCAGTTTGGTGATGTTTGGGCGGCAGTTGCCAGACCCCTTGTTGAGTATCTGGGGAATTCCCCCAGAGTGTTTGGAAAGTTCAGGAAAGGAGTTGGAAGAGATCTGGATGGAAACGGATCAGGCTCTAGAGAAGGCGCGCGCTGTGATGGCGAAGAAGTATAACAAAGAAAGGATAGAGTCAGAAATCAAGAAAGGCGATTTAGTGGTATGCAGGAAGGTCGTGTTAAGTAAAAAGGTTGATTTTATTAGCAGTAAGTTGAGCCCTGCTTATGATGGTCCTTACCGCGTGCTTTCTTTCCTTACGCCGGTCACTGTGAGCTTGGGAGATCCTGATAAGGGGTTCATTATAAAGAAGGCACATGTTTCTGCAGTGAAAAAGTTTGTCTCTTCTCAGTAACCAAATTGATTGTCTATGTTTAGGATTCTTGCTTTTGTATCCTATGGTTTGTTGTTAGGTTAGGGTTTTTCTTCTGAAGTTTCTCAGCAGTCGTTCTCCTCTCCTAGTGAGTGAGTATTCTTCTGGTTGTTGAAGGTGTTTGTATGTGGTGTTTTCCTTCTCTTTTTGTCCCGCCGGGGGGGGGGGGGGGGGGGGCGGTTTAGGAGGGGTGGCTGTGACGCCTGTGACGGCGTCACAAATAAATTTTTTTTTTGTTTTGATCGTGTCCGCGCGTTGTCGGAAGGTGTGACTTATCGCGCCACCTATTAGTGTTTTGGGTCGAGAGTTGTACACTAGCTACGGGCTAATCCGTGTAGCGCTGCCGGCGGTGACTGTTGGAATTAGCTACCGCGCATGCGCGGTAAGCGACGAGTCAAGCACAGCGCTGGACAGAGAGAAATTGGGAGTGACTCGTGAGTTAGCAGTGGGGCCAGATGGTCAGTGTGGGTCTATGATAGGTACCTCCGGTGAATAATGCACATCGCGACTTCAAGAAATGATTTTCACTTTACTTGATTTATGTGTAATTAGTGGACAGGAGAAGAGAGATTTCAGCGTGTATATGCTGGACAAAGCAACGCGAGGCTCGTGCGGGGAAATGAAGTGTAGTTAACCCCCAGTGGAGGCCTCTATCGCCGAGGATAATATTAGCATAGACCCGGGCTACTTACGAGCAGAAGAAAAGCAGCTACGATTGAGCTGTGGGAAAAAAAAAAAAAAAATTTGTAACAAGATAATTGTGGTACCTTCTTTTCTAAATTCGAGGAAGCATCGGGGCGTGCGAGAAAATTATTTTAAGAAGTTATAAAAAAAAAATATTTATGTAATCAATTTTTTTGGAGTTCGACACGACATGGAGGGTTGTGGAATGAGCGAGAAGGTGTGAGACTAGTCTACCGAGTCAACTTGAGCAGCTGGCACAGGAGGAGGACAACATTTTATAAACTTAAATTTGGTCTACTATGTGATTTTTCCTGTTTATTGCGGATGAAGAGAATAGATCGTCTCGACGGATTAATTTATTTTTGGAATTGAAATTTGGGAAGAAATGAAGTTTCGTCGGTAGCTGAGCGAAGGAAATTCCACGAAGTTTAAATAGTTCGTCGTATGGAATGCAGCTGGTTCGAGAGTCGGTGGTTGCAGTCGGCGTCCCAGCTGTCCAGTTAATGGTGGTGTAGTGATATTTTCTTTTAAATGGCCTTTTTAAATTATTTATATTGTGCGTCGTCCTGTTCCCGATGGCAACTGATGGGGTGAGTCTTGAAAAGTATATTTCCTTGGGTGCTTTTGGATAGTGAAGAGCTACTAAGAAGTTGAGATAATGAACACAATTTGCCTAAGGGTGTTAGTTCTATAATTTGTTTTGGTGATTTAATTTTGCCAGAAATATTTTAGGCATTTTATTGTTTGCATGCTGCCCGCCTCCGTAGGTTGGAGAAAGAGCCTGCAGTAGGTGATTAGTGAGATTATAATTTTGTTATATTGTTTTTATTATATTTTTTAATTATATAAATTTTTTTATAGAATTATATATTTATATTGCTGATATCTTGAGTGGTACAAATTATTATCATATATGTTTTATTAGATGTTAAATGTATGAGAGTTAAAATATTCTATTCATGCTCATTTGAGGCTGCCATCTGTGATTGATGAAATTAGGAAATCTTTATTATCATAATTGTCTTTTATATAAAATTTTATAAAACTATATACTCATAATGTTGGTAGAGTACCGTAATTAAATTATTGTTTAGAGTGTCGGGACTTTCTATAGGAGAGCTCTCGGGGTAGGATAAACGAAATATAATATTTTAAAATTTTTGTTAGGTAATTTGTTTTTTTGTATTTGGTGTATGAAGATGGACTAAGAGTTCATGAACTTGTGGTGAATTTGTGGTGAAGCCTGTGAACCCACGCAACCAAAAAGAAAAATATACCCACCTCTATTAAAGTTTTTGTCTTGTACCTGAATTTTGAGATTTTTAAGGTTATTCTGATTGTTGTAGTAAAGCTTTTTTTTTTTTTGCATTTGAGCGCTGTTGAGATGCGCATATACCAAGTTGTTTGCTAAATAATGAAAATATATTTATACCACTGAGCTCTGCTCTTTGTTTTGTTTAACGTAACCTTTTCTTTCCCTTTGATTTTGTACCCTTGGGCCAATTGTTAGGCCAGGTTCTCCCTGCTGTAAGGGTAATAGGTAGAGAAGGGTTACAACGGGTGAGTCCAGATGTCGGAGGATGTTAAGATCCTCCTTCGGGAATGGAGTGGGTGGTGGAATTTAGAGAGATACAGCTGTGAAAGGTGTGGGATTAGTATGCAGTCTGACTGTTACCGCTTCCACATACTGCAGTTGTGGAAGCTGCCGCCTGTGGTGTGACAAAGCTTGACGCACTAGAAGGGCCGCACCTCCCTGTACGCCGTCCAACCTGTCAGCTAGATGCACCACATACCCTGGTACAGTGAAAGAAACACCAGTACTTAGCCAGGTCTCTGCCAGGAACACCATGTCTGGTTTATGAATTGAAATGAAATGATTGAACTCGGCAGTTTTATTGAAAATGCTGTTGATATTCCAGACAACAATTTTAAGGGAAGGCATCAGCAAAGGCTTGGAACACAGTACTAATCACTGCGCACTTCTCATCGTAGGCCTGCGCATTTTTTAATTTTCTCATGGCATCTAAGATAAAGGGAACCCATTTCATAATATTAAGTTCCTTGACCAGCTTTATCAGTTCTGGTAATTCACTAAAAGGGTTGGGTTCCTAGTTAGTTGATTGAGTGTTAGTTGGAGGAGTACTCTGGCTGCTTTTGCGGGGCACAAGGTTTAGTGGTACGCAGGTGTCTCGGGTTGAGCGCTGTGGTACCGGTGTATGTGGCAATTGTTGAGTCGATTGTGTGGGTGTTTGCTGTTTGAAAGTCTTAAGAGTGGATGCAAAGGTTGATTTTGGTGGTTTCAGTGAGGGGAAGGTGGCAGAGTTTGCAGACAGTTGGGTGGGTTGTTGATTTACCTTCTGTTGTGATGCCAGCATTGCCAGCCTGACTGGGCAGTCTCTGGCCGCTGTGTGGTGGGCGGTGGTCTGCAGTTCGTGTTAATGGCAGTTCACACAGAGCGGCGTGCCTTCTTTGCTTCTTGTGCATTCTGTTGAGGGGTGTGACCCCAGCGCTGGCAGTTTACACACTGCTGGATCTCTTGGTGGCCCATGTAGGCCTCGAACTTTACTTCAACATGGTCTATGCGGTGTGCTCCCAGGACCGTGTTGAGAGGAACATTGCCATTTAGAATGATGAGGAAGAGTGGGACGGGGATATTCTCACCCTCTGGTGTACGTTTGTACATCCTCTTAATAAATGACACCTCTAGACCTTTGGCCTGCAGATGCTCCACCAGTTCATCGGTGTTGTGGTCTGCATCTAGCCCGCGCACTACAAACCGGATGTTGCGCTGGTGGGGGTGAGGATGCATGTAGATTTCAAAGTTTTTGTCCTTTAGACACTTGTGTGCTATTGCGTGGTCAGTGGGGTTTTCTGTTTTTATTTTTATCTGGTATCAGGTTGCGCTGATGCTAAAGTCCTTCTGAAGTATGTTCTTAAGATGTTGTCTGTGAGTGTTGAATGCCTGGTTCATTCCGGTCTTCACTGTGATTGGAGGCATCTTTAGTTTAATTGGTGTCCTGTCCAGGTTGATTATTGGCTTTCTTAGTGGTGGTTGTGGCATTTGACTCGTAGCAGTATGTGTTGGCTGTACGTCTTCTTCTAGGGTGGTTACAGGTTCTGCGACATCATCCTGCAGTGGGGCGAATCTATTGTCATGGAATTTGCCCGATTTCGCCTTCGGAGAATTTTCATATTTGGTGGGTGAGTGCTGGTGAATGAGCGTTTTGTCCCACTCATTACCGTAAGCCATCCTTCTTCACTCTCCATAGGAGTGGAGGATGGTGTCACAGGTTCAGATTGGTGCTGGATGTCTTGGTCACTTCTGGGGGAAGCAGGTGTCTGATGCTCTTCGGTGGAGCACACAAAATATTTGTAAAAGTCATCTTCGCACATAATTTCCGGAATGTCCTCACATTTGCCAAAGAATTTGGGTTTGAATGCGTTTTTGTCTGTTATGTTAAATGGATGCACAGATAAATCATCGTTCTCAATTTTTCTCATGTGCACATGCAACATTATGGATTTATTTTCGTGTGTGCCAACATGAAATAGGTTGTTAAAGTAACCATACACTGAATTATCGTCGACAACTCTCCTAATTGCAGGGCAATACAGTTTATATAGATTTTCTTCATTGGGCATCTTCTTGCTAGAATTATAATCTTGGTAAAACAATTCGGAAGCCATGTTTGTTTCCGTACTTATTGTGAATGGTTTATTGTCCTGAAGAGCTCTTATTTGTGATTTAATTCGGTTGTCCGAAATATTTTTTTGAGGTATGGCTTCCGTGCAAGTATGGGGTGCTCCCGTAAACATTTCTGTGTTGAGCTGACATATAGGAACACACCCTCCCAAATGTTCATCGCTATGGTGTGTGAGCTCTATGATATCAATGTTTACATTTGCATTGAGACTCAAACACTGTGAATCTTTGGTGGTGGCATTGTTTTTATACATACAACGAACAAAATAGAAAATTATATACACAAATTAGTTTATTTCTCGGCCAGGCCGCATCTCACCTTTATTTGTGCGCATGTAGTATTTGTTGTAGCACACGAATTGCACACGAAATTACCACTGGCGGCACTTTAAACACTTATTCGGGCGAAAAGAGCAGCACCAATTTTCGCGCGCATAGATAGCTGATTGGTAGTCAGCGATGCTAACCGCACGGCCACGAGGCCACATTGAAAATAATTGTTTCAGATGTTATATATATTTATACAAATTTTGTTTTGTGTTGTGAAAGTTTTAAAAACGTATGTAGTCCGCCATATGTATTTCTTATAGTAGTAGGCGGGAAATTAAAAATATATTGTCGGCTGCAAATCTGTGGATGATCGTTAAATTACATCATATTAATAATTCAAACGACGTGTAGCATGTCTGCTACAGCTCTGGCCTGGATAAGGTTTATGTTGGCAGAAATGGTAGATTTTTTTATAGTTATTTTTTGGCCTGCCTGGTAATAGAAGTTATTTTGATTTACGTTTGTTATATTTGGTTTAACGTAAAAAATATATGAAACTGTAATTTTTATTTAGTCTTCTTAATTTGTTAATTTTAATGGACTTTAGTTATTATATTGGTCTGGAAGGTTCGAGAGTATCATCGATTGTATCGCTCCGCGGCGAACGCACGTGGCGGAAGAGCTGTGTGTCTGACGTCAGCGGACATATGGAGTGGGTGTGACGTCAGGGGAGGAGTGATCGGGAGTCGGCCTGTGGGCCTAGCCGGCGGCGGACGTGTCTGAAATAAAGCGGGTTGGCCGTGGTGATGCTTCCACTACGAAGCGATTATGAACGGCTTGCCCTTTAAACGGTTGGGGAAGCCGTATACGTAGGACGTGAGTGAGCGATGAAGAGGTTGGTGAATATCGCGAGCATGTTTTAAGGAGGAAATACGTGCGTCGACGACACCTCCGAACCAGCTTGACGGGAACTCGTCGCAGCAGAAAATCGCAACTACGGCAACGTCTAATGGTGATGGTTTGCCATCATTTTACGCTCGTGAGTAAGTGAGTGTACCAGGTGACCGGACTTCTCGACGTGGAAAGCAAGTAAGTGCCAGCCATGCCACCGCCCCATTGACCCTTTTTAGTCGCAGCAAGAAATGATAAAGCGTGGATTTTCCAAATTTCATTAACTTACTACGCAATCTGATTGTGTCAGCAGTTGGTTACTTTTCCGCGCGCAAAAAAAACTATACTCCACAGACGTTGAAGTGAAAAGACCGTCAGCGTTAGACAATGACTTAAACTGTGAAAGGCCTTTTGGTTTTAAGCCAAAATTTTGGAACTAGATAAATTTTTAAGATATTTATCGGGATGTTAATATGTGTTAATATGTTGTTACATTACGCTTATCAGATGCAAAAGTTTATCCTTTAATATTTATAGTTGTACTATGCCTGGCGCGTCAGAGGTTGTTTTAATATGTTATATATATATATATATATATATATATATATATATAGTAAATATTTTTTTGGGGTAATTATATTAATTCTTCGGAGCTCCGAAGTATAAGATCAGAGTATACCGTTGGTAGTAATTGTTGAAGTATTTTGTGTATAGTTTAATAGAAATTTCTTATTATAATACAGTATGTATTGGAAGTGGTTCGCGCCGATTTGTGAGAAATCCTTTTATGATATACTTATCTAACTATTAAATGGTGCCATATAAATTTCTCATTTTTTTTATAACTTGCTGTCCCCTCTCACTGTTCATAATCTTACTAGTAGTGTTGTTGTGTCTGCTATCTGTTTGGATTCAAATATTTTTTTTGGGGGTTTTCCTGCGCTCGCGGTACGAGTCATTAGAGCCTTTGTACGGTGTGGCGAGGCGCGGGAGTTGTACGTGTTGGCTAGGGTCAGGGCCAAAACGTCACAGACGAAAATATGATTGAAAAGTCAAATCGATTGTTGTTCCAATCGAGTGGAAGAGAGATGCCACGCATGCGTACAATGAGCATAACAGGACACATCCGTAGTGGGACATCCATAGTGGGACAATGTGCGTTACGGGACACTTTTTCGTGCGTGCAGCCGGCGTTCATCGATTTATTAGACGTCATGTCAAAAAAAATTAATTTTTAAGTTGACATTATACCTCAAAAATAAAATAATTCTTAGATTTTATGTATCTAATATGGTTTTTACTTTTTTCTCTTTCCTCCACTTTGATAATCTCAATGATTCGATGAAATGAAGATGTTGATGTGTTAAATTCACGAAATTAACTAAGTACGGGTTACCGTCTTGACATTGAGTTCATGTCTGACAGATAATGGGTGGGGAAGTGTGATTGAACGGCTTCTCAGTGTATAAGTAGATTTGTAACATGCTGTCGCTTACGCAACATCCGTCACGTTTGCCACTTCGCCAGGGGCTCGATTCTTAAACGCATTAGCCTCGCCTTGTGACTCCCGCGCGCGATAATCAGTCTTCCTGCAGTACCTCTGTATCCTCATGTGCTGACTCCCGCCTGCTTGTCCTAGCCTCCCAGCTCTGCGGGCTAGCGTTCTTCTCTGATTTACACACGAGCCGAAGCAGTCAAGATGGCGGGCTCGCGCGTGTGGCAGCACGCGTTTTTGGATATCGGGAAACGTACTAAAAATATTGGTGTGTCAAATAAAATGTGTCATACTGAAACTGCCCTTAAAATATGTTTTAAACTTGAAGAATTTAACTATGATAGAACGGCAACTTTAAGAATTCGTGATTAAACTACTTAGCTTTAATTTTTTATTAGGTAATGTTTTAAAGTTGTTGGCTATGTGTGTGTGTAGGACAACGGTAAAGTGCGTGGTGCCCATGAACGAAATATGAAGACCAACAAGAAGTTTTTTAGTTTCTGTCATTGCATTTAACATTTTTTGTTTCTATGTCTTTATTATTGCATTATATATACTTTACCTAATGCAAAAATATTATTATTAACAATGTGTAGTATTTTTCACTTATTGCTCCAATAACTTTTAATGCATATTTCTGCCCGTTTGTTCTGTTATCTCATAACAGTTAGGCCTACTTAAATTTTTAAAAATTGATTTGAAATAAACAATGAAAACGAAAGTAATTAAAACTTTATAACTTTGTATTAACTTAGTAACTGAAAGACATTTGCAAGGAAGTCAATATCCATACTTATGTTATTTATGTTAAAACCATTGATAGAAATGAGAGGTGTATTTCTTTCACGTAGGAATTTAGTTAATGATGATGACTTCACTTATTCTTAACTTAGCTTGTTAAAAGTTATTACTTCAAAAAATAAATTGTTTATTACAATTTATCATAAAGTTTCTTAAGTTATTCAACATTATGGTA
Source organism: Bacillus rossius redtenbacheri (assembly GCF_032445375.1). NCBI lineage: Eukaryota > Metazoa > Arthropoda > Insecta > Phasmatodea > Bacillidae > Bacillus > Bacillus rossius. Next base: position 13,639,881 of record NC_086337.1, read on the forward strand.
AACTAACACAAAATTACCTATTAAAAGTTAGGCTATGACTCGTTGGCAATTTGAACTATTAGATGAACACATTTTTTTTTACTGTGGACGCGTGGACTATCACTATGAATTGAATGCGCGTTATTATACGATTATGTATTTTCACAAGTTTCCTACATTAAAATCAAACCCAAATTCTTGTAGGTATATACTTCTTAAAATAATATTAGATGAATATAATTCTAGCTTAGCCCATCAAGAAGGAAAAATTATTCTCACTTGTCCAGAGCTGAACAGAATTTTTTTCAATTGATGTCACTTAAGTTGCATTAATTTTTGCAAGTGACGTTCAGAATAAAATTATTAAAAAAATTAATTCCGCGTAAAATTGTATTAGAAGCACTGCCTTACTTTTTTTATTTTCAGTATTTTTGGTTAAATTGAAGCAATTTCTATCCGGATATACAGCCAGTATACAACATCAAATTTAACAAAGAAAAAAGTTGTATAAACATTACAAAATACGTTTTCTCATTTTGGCTTTTTTGCATAATAACTTCCTTGCTATGTCAAAAAAGAGGTTTTATGTTTTTAAAAAAATGTTTTAACTAGCTTTATCCTTCTGAAGCTCTATATACATGGTGCAACATAAATTCATGAAATTAGATACACAAAAAAATTAATGTTGTTTATACGTAAGTGCAATTTTTATACTATAATATTCATTTATATAAAAAAAATTATCTGTGACGGGATTTAATCCCAATCAAAAAGAACGCCTTAAGCAAATGGAGGCGCACGCTTCGCCAATTGCGCCATCAAAGTTCAACACGAAGTTTTGAGAGATTGTTGGAAATCTATATAGCAGGAAGGCCAAATTTTTAACGTATTTTCAAATTTGTGATTACTCCTCTCTATAACTATTTAAGTTTACAATTTGTATTCTAGAATAGCTTTGCTACTAAAAACTTTCATTTCGCACACCAATTAGATTGTTGACGACTTCGGTTCGGCGGTAGCGATGACGGGTTCTCATTGTGGTATTCTCAGAAGCCACAGGCGGGGTTAGACCGCAGCTCGTCGCTCATGACAACAGTTCGTCAATTTCCAAGCTCCTGTGCACGAGGCTACAATCACTCGCCACATTAACTAACTAGAAAGACCGCGCAGGCACTGTCACTAATGAACACAGCTTCGCAACTGGGGAGCTTGTAAATTGATACTCTGGTTGTATAGAGCGCCCGTGGCTTGTCACTAGTATTAGAGAATACTACTACACGGCCCGCAGGCAGGAAACCCGACAACACACCCTACCACCTACTCGCTGTGATAATTTCAGAATCGAGCCCCAGGTCACCTTGGTGAGCGGGGGGGGGGGGCGGTAAATGACCAAATCTTTTTTTTTTTTAGTTTGGCTCGTTAGTAATTTTTGATCCAACTAGCCAACCATCCCCTCGTCAGTGACATATTGTTACTTAAATGTCGTATTAATTGACACATACGATGACTTATGAAAAATTTGACTGATAAAGACCTACACAAATTTACACCCGTGCCTTATTCAGGACTCGAACCTGCAACCTCTCGCACCGGAAACCGGCGAGCTTGAAATAACCCCACGGAAGTCGTCTGTACCACGCTAGCCCGCGATTTCAGTAAAATATTTATATCAAGGAATATAATTCATAGATGCAGTGGTATTCTGCTAGTTGAGCTGTGTTCATTGTTGTGGTATTAAATATATTATTCATGTTGCTTTCCTGATAATATGAACATTCGGATCGGCTTTCAACAGTCTTTCCTATGAATAACTACGACAGTCTATTTCAAATGAAAACTTGTTAGGACAATATATTTCAAAGTAAAGCGCTTTCTAAACTGAATTTAAAAGAGCTCACAATATCAAACACACCGTTAGAATATTAGATAGTATATTGTTACTCAGTTTACTTACCTCTTGTTCTGTAGCTGACTTCTGGAGCTAGAAGTGAATCTCGAATGCGCTCCAGATATCACACAGACAGTGGCAGTAGGACTACCGTTAAAGATAACGAATTAGAAATAGTCCAGTACAACAAAACACAGTTAGTTCTCTTCAAGCTCGCATGTGAGGGTCAATATTGTACTGAAGCCACTCTTATCAGCAAGCAAACATCCGAAGAAGGTTAAAGGGGAAACACACATAATATGTGGCCTGTCTGAGCGACCAGACAGATAAATATTTGCAAACTGCAAAATCTTTTTTTTTTTTTTAGTCCAACAAAACCAAAAAAAATCAGTAGGGTAATTAATCAACAAACTATTCAGCAAAATCTATAACCTCTCTTTTCTAAAATAGCAAAAATAATTGATTTGTCACAAAATCATGAATTTTTTTTTAGATAAAAATGTAATCTGTTTGTAATAAATATTTTCCTAAAATTACATGCAATTGTATTATTTCATTAACTTTGTTATTTAACCTAGCACATACATATTAATTACCTCTACAGAAAGTATTATTTCATAGTTTTTTATTCTTAATGTTAATTTTATCCCCCACAAAATATCAGGTGTTTATTTTGCAAGTCGAGTCACAGAGATTCTTATTATAGTTCTTAAGCTAATTTCGGCAGACTTGTCGTAAATATCATACAAAAAAATTTCGATCACAATAGCTGGTTATATTATTTTCAAAATGCATTTGACGAATACATGACAGCAGTTGGAGGAGCTAGATGATTCTGGAGCATACCTAGGGACAGGGGGGAAGCGGGATTATGATCAGTGGGATAAATGCCCCAAAACTGGGGTGTTGAACCCGATATTCAGTTGGTGGATAAGCAAGTGCCATATGGGTATTTAAACTGTGCAATGTTGGTCTTCATGGAACAAATAATTAAATATTTTTTTATTAGTTTATATTTTAGCAATTGTTAAATTTAAGTAAACTGTCATTCTTTGTGCATGTAAACATCTAAGCTATCGGTTTACGGCATTTGAAAGGTGTAATTTCATGAAAATAAAACGGAATAAGGACAAAGATTGAGAACTCATGTGCAGCAATATAAGTAGGAGGAAGGAAGAACACCCATGACAACTGGGATGGGGGGGGGGGGGGATATAGACAAACAAGTCTGCATGAGTACTTGACTACGAAGCTACTCGACTACAAGGCTCCAATTGCCACATCTGTCTTCGTCGGAATTTTTTTCTTTTGCTCCAACTGCACCATCAGCATTGTGTTATAAGATTACAAGGCTACTTGCTTACGTAGCTTCAAGTCTACGAGGCTCCATTGCATCATGACTACGTGACTACGAGTCATGAGGTTACGAGACTATGCTATTGCGACTCTTCAAGGTTACGTGATCGCGAGGCTATAGGACTGTGTAGCTTCCAGAACGCATGGTTACGAGACTGCATGATTAATTGGCCGCGTGGCTACGAAAATTCATGACTCTAACTGACTACTATAGCACCATTCAGTGGTGAGAGTTAATTTATCTCATGCAAAGGTACTTGTTGCAAGTAGTTCCGCTTTTCATGAACAGATGACGCGAATTGTTGCTTGCAGGTAAATAATATTTATTTCTTTGCTGCATGACTAATTGGCCGCGTGGCTACGAAACTATATGTCTCTGACTACAATAGCATCATTCAGTGGACTACGTAACTGCGAAGCTACAGAGCTACGAAGCTTCTAGAACACGAGTTTACGTAACTGCGAGGATAGAGAACTACAAGTCTGTATGAGTATTTGACTACGAAGCTACTCGACTACAAGGCTCCAATTGCTGTTTCTGTCTTCGTCAGAATTTTCTCTTTTGCTCCAACTGCACCATCAGTATTATGTTATAAGATTACAAGGACACTTGCTTACGTAGCTTCAAGTCTACGAGACTCCAGTGCATCATGACTACGAGACTACGGGCCATGAGGTTACGAGACTATGCGATTGCAAGTCTTCAAGGTTACGAGACTGCATGACTAATTGGCCGCGTGGCTACGAAACTTCATGTCTCTAACTGACTACAATATTCAGTGGTGAGAGTTAATTGATCTCATGCAAAGGTACATGTTGCAAGTAGTTCCGCTTTTCAACATCAGATGTCGCCACGTGTTGCTTGCAGGTAAATAATATTTATTTCTTTTATGCGTGATGCGGGATGATCAATATCGATCGCATAAGAAGGATGGCTACGATAGTCTCCAAGGAGAAGGAAGTTCGTCCTTCCTGTTAGTGCTTCTCAGATTTCTCACGGTCCGCCATCTTGGATTGTGACATCACGGCTGCCATCTTGAATGGGTGTAACCTTGACCTTTGACCGAAACCACAGGAATGATCGCAAGCACACGGAAAAAAAACCATCAAAATATTGATAAGAATAATCACGATCACACGGAGAAAACCAGCATAATATTGGCAAGAATAATCAGGAGCACACGGAGAAAACCATCATAACATCGACATGGATAATCGGGAGTACACGGAGAAAACCACCACACATTTTCTTTCATAACATAAAATTAAATGAAAATTTAAAAAATTAAAAATAAAAAAAATTACAAAAATACATAAAATTCTGGCTTGCACTAGAACTCTATCTTTGCTCATCAATGAGAAGTTCTCTATCCTCGCAGTCGCGTAAACTCTTGTTCTAGAAGCTTCGTAGCTCTGTAGCCTCGCAGTCTCGTAAACTTTAAGATTCGTTGTCACGTAGTCTCGTAACATCATGGCTCGTAGTCGTGTAGTCTTGATGTCTTGGGACCTCGTAGAATTGTAGCTACGTATCCAAGTAGCCTCGTATACTTGAAGCTACGTAAACCAGTAGTCATGTAATCTAATAACATAATGCTGGAGTAGTTGGAGCCGAGTAGACTTGAATTCTTGTAGCTTCAAAGACATGTAGGTGCTTCCAAATGAGCTGCCTTTTTGTTGGCGGTGCTTCCAAATGTGCTGCCTTTTCGTTGACGGTGCTTCCTTTTTGTTGATTGTGCGTAGTATAAAATGTAGTGACTGAATATTTACTAGTTCAAAACCTCTTGGTGTTACTAAAATATTTTTCAAGGTCACTTGGTCTTTTAGTATGTCTAAAACATGTCACGATGGACAAATTGAATATAATTAGCTAACGACGAAGAAGGTCATGCGGCCCTGAAATGACTAGCCTATACGTCTCATATTGACATGACTCGGTCTCATGGTCTGAAGACAATTGGCCTGTATGTGTGACTTTGTACATGAACGGCTTATATGTTATTCAGATTATTGAAAAATTAGACTTTCATGTTAGGCTAATCGGCACTGTACCGTATTTAATTCGTTGGTCAGGTATATTGTCTTGAGTTGTTTTTCGTAGAGTGAATGATTAATAAACTCCGCGAAAGGTAATGGAAAACAGAACCTAAAATTTATTAAATAATTAGTTACAACTGTCACTGGTCAAGAATCTAACCGTGGACAGGAATCCATCGATTCAATTTGTATATTAATAATTGATTTTTTTCGGAGACTTTTGGAATTTTTCCCGCATTTCTAGCTAAATAATTACATTATTTCAAGATGGCGCCGAAATTTCAAGATAGCGGGCACCACAGTAATAATAATTACTGCACTGTAGCAGGTTAGAATAAAACTAGCATGATGGTAAGACGAGTACACACAATATGGTGTCCTCCAGCAGACGAAAACATGATGGTGGCAATGACCACTAGCAGGTGGTAGCTCCTGGTAGCATGTACTGAACATAAAATGACGGATCCATGATGGACATCAAGGTAAAAGTCAAAGATCAAGGTCAATGTCAAATTTCAAGATCAAGGTCAAAGTTCAAGGCCAATGTCAAATTTCAAGGTCAAAGTTCGAGGTCAAGGTCAAAGTTAAAGGTAAATGACAATGTTCAATGCCAACAGACGAGGTTAAAGGTATGGTAAACAGAAAATTATACTATCATGTCGTTAGCACACTCTAGCAGACGAAAACAAGATGACGGTCTCCAGCGGACGAAAACAAGATGGCGGACATGACGTCATACCATTTGACATTATATATACCTTGGTATTGGTGCTAGGTCAGTTTGTAGGTGGCTTCTGTGTAGGAAGGATCTGGTTATTTTTTTTTTGCCTTCACTGGTTTCGAACCAAGGACGGGAATCGAAATAATCAATCAGAATTCTAATTAGTTAATTTCTTGATGAATTTTGAACTTTTTTCATTAAAATCGGATAATAAATAAAGATTTTCAAGATGGCGGCCATAACGATAAATTCAACATTAATAGGATCCAATATGTCAGTCGTAACGTAAAGTGTAAGGATGGCATCGTACTCAACCAAGATGGCGGGCGTAACGTAACATGCAACATTTATATAATCCAAGATTGCGACCGAAACGATGAGTTCAACAGTGGTTTTTAAGATTTTTATAATTTAATTAGATTATTTAATTTTTTTAATGATTTTTTAATTTTTTCCCGATTTTATAACATAAAAATTGCTGATTTTAAAGGTTGCGGGCGTAACGGAAATTGCAACGGTGACGTCATAATCCAAGATGGCGGTTCTGTCTCGAATAGGTAAAGCTATTATTACTTAAAATTAAAAAAAATTTCAAGTCCGAATATGAAAGGTTATTTTTATATATACCTTATTTAATTCTCAGTCTAGTAAATGTATCGATGGCCGTGCGTTTAAAGGCGTATGTTTTCCAAACTAAAGATCAGAGCTTCGATGGTTCGAATCACAGCGCTACCAATGTATTTTGCATAAAAATTAAATTAATATGATGATAAGGACAATAATAGCTTTGGATGGTAATGGAACATCGACCATATGTGATGTGACAGAGCGACGCTGGCGCTCTCTAGGAACAAACAACAGAAACAAAGTCGACGGTATCCAAGATGGCGGCCTCCAGCAGAAAAGAAAAAAATAAAGAGCGACTCTGGCGCTATCTAGGAACAAACAACAGAAACAAAGACGATGGTATCCAAGTTGGCGGCCTCCAGCAGAACAGAAAAAATCAAGTGCGACGCTGGCGCTCTCTAGGAACAAACAGCAGAAACAAAGACGACGGTATCCAAGATGGCGGCCTCCAGTGGAACAGAAAAAAATCAATATGGTGACAGACGTAAATTTCATCATAATGAGTGGGGCGCTCGATTAGAAGATGACGTATCCAATATGGCCGCCGGGGTCAAGGTCAAGGTACTACTTGTCCCGTTACGCTGTGTCCCGTTACGCTCATCCAATATGGCCGTCGTGACGTCACAATCCAATATGGCGGACCCCGATACCAAAACCAGCGCCTGGCGCCTGGGCTTAGAGCCCCCAATATACACTACTGAGAGCTGTTTCAATCTGAAAACAGGATGTACATGATGACCAAGAAAAAATGCATAATCTCTACCGCTGGTAAACCGCCCATAAGGCTCTTCTAAATACACCAAGAATGAACGCTAATTAAAAGTACCGCAAACACGCATATGAAAGTTACAGTACTAGAATACCCCATTACTAGGATATGTTACTCTCTTTTTTTTTGTAACACGATAAAGCAACATACATTAAAGTGAAAATAAAACATGTTTTCATTTCACCACAATTAAATGTGTTATATAATCAAAAACTTAGACAACGATAATCAAAACAGTACATAAAGCAAACACCAATAATGTTACACTCGTTAGCAAATGAAGAAATGTCGTACCAAAAATATTACCAAAACACAAATGTATAAACTGGATATAATATAACTTATTTAACGAAATAATTAACCCGTCAGTTAGTTGTGCAGCATAAAGTAAGTAAAATGTACTCACTTTCCTAGAATAAACTAGTAGTTGTGAAAAAAAATTGGTTGTCTGTAAAGTCGGTTTACGGACGATAGTTTAACGTGACAACGTCATAACAAAACATTGATGAAATTATTACATATTTTTATGAATAAAATTGAATCATTTTATTGAATTATCACTATTTTGTATGGATACAAAGAAGGATACAATTTAATTGATAAATTTACTTTCATTTGCACTCATTAATTAAAATATGTTTATTACTTTAACGAAGAGATTATTTTAACTATAACTTTTATACATGTTTGCTATTTAACTTCTTCCAATCTGTGTTATTCTGTTAAGGATAGGACGATGATAGGAAAAGTAGGAAACGAATGGGAGTGTTTCAAGTTTAATGTGCCTCGAAAAAGTCAAATCGATGGTTGTTCCAATCGAGTGGAAGAGAGATATATGCGGCGCAAGCGTACAATGAGCGTAATGGGACACAGCGTAACGGGACAATGTGCGTTACGGGACGCTTTTGACGTGACGTCTAATAATTCGATGAACGCCGGCTGCACGCACGAAAGTGTCCCGTGCCTGGTTAATGAAATTAATATTGTTAACAAAGATTAAAAAAGAGAAATGATTTTTTTTGCATAGAGTTCAGAGCTAATTTTATATATATTTTTAATAATGGTTGCAACAGTAACAATGGCAGCATTTGCTTGCAGTACCACAGTATATCTGGTAATTTGTGAACTTTGGCCCAAACTAATTCAAAAATTCAATAATCAAACGATATATAAATCAAAACTCACTGAGGCCACGTATGAAATCCAGAGCGTGTCCATTCTTCTACTATACCTTTATCTCTTTTTCTCTAACCAAGAAGTTTTCATACTTAAAAAATTTAATTCATGTAGGGGAAAGGCACCTAAGAGTGCGCATCCCCTAAGAGTACGCATTGCTATTTTCTTACAGTTGGCAACATTGAAAAAAAAGTGTATAGCCTCAGATTGTTCGTTACTGTGTGACAAACGAGTGGCGTGAAACTTGCAGCTGCACAAGATTATTTGTAGATTTGAAAGGTGAGAGTTCATTTGTTGTTGTTTTCATGTAATATTTTTATCGTGTAACTTAAGCTATAGCAAGTAGGTAAACAGAGATGCGTTCATTATCTTTATATTACGTAGCAGCTTTGGTTTTCAGCATTCGTGTCGATAAAGCCATATTAGCTTTTACGGTATGTGCTGCTATCTGTCGACTCTTTTAGATACTTCGTGTTCATTCCCTAAGAGTGCGCACAAAGTTTGTCCACAAGAGTGCGCGCGCACTCTTTGGAGCACCTTGCGTACTCTTTGGGACAAGTTTATATTAATGCAAAAATGAACAATTTTAATCAAATAGGCCTATATTTGTTTCAGAATGTCATCTTCTTATAAGAGAAAATCGGAAAGAAAGTTAATATTTTCAGAAGAAATCTTAAATGAAGCAAGAAACAGAATACTAAATGGGGAAAGTCAACGAAAAGTTGCAAAGGATCTGGGCACAAAGGAATCTACGCTAAGGAAACGCCTAAAAGCAGTAAGTACTATTTAATTAGCAATAATTGTATTATTTTGATAAATGTAACTTAAATGCATGAACTTATTCATGTTTCTTAGTCCGAGTCTTCATTAGAATTAGTAGTGAGTTGAAATCGGCCAAATTGAGACCAACCTAGTATAGGCCAATCAATAGCAATTACTTGACTTCCCATACATAATGTTCCAAAACAAAATTATTAATTACATTTTTTGTAAAAAATACACAACAATTTATATATATTTCATAAAATTGCTAAGTTACAATAAAGAAAATTTGAGATAATTTATTATTACCTACTTTAGAATTTTTATAAATATAATAAACTTGCATTAATTTAATTCCTTGTCAGTTATCTAGGCTTACTTAACAAAATGTTAATTCATTTCCCATTATACAAAAATAAGGTTTGTTAAGCCTGCATAATTAAAGCAGTCGTTTGTATATTTAGTTATTATTTAGCGATTACTATTCGAAAACTGGCCATCGCTAGCTCAGAATTAATGATTTAGGCTAAATTCAGTCGATTTCGTCGTAAAGAAAAATAATGTACTGTATCAGTTTAATGGATATTTTTGTGTTCTTGTTTGTGTGTCTCCTTACTCATTTCATTGCTGTTTCATCTACATAACATTCCATTCTTTGAAGCGCTGTTAGGGTAGATTGACCAACTAATATTTCCTTCCTTGCCTTTCCTAGCTGTCATTTATTTTCATTAGTAAGTAGATTCCTGATATCTTATCCTGAGTTGCGTTCGATGATTGTTTCAGGGATCCATACCAGTGTCACTAGGAAGATTGAAACGAGTTTTTACACCGGCTCAAGAGCAAGAACTAGCAGACCACATAAGGGATTTGGACAGCCGATTCTATGGCATAGGGAGAAAGCAACTGATGAGTTTGGCTTTTGAGTATGCGACTCTAAACAATATTCCACACAGGTTCAACAATGTGACAAAGGCAGCAGGGCGACACTGGGTGCAAGATTTCTGCAAGAGGCAGAATTTGTCCCTTCGAGCACCCGAAAAATGCAGTCTTGGCCGTGCCATTGGATTTAACAGAGTACAGTGTCAGCGGTTTTTCCATAACTTGAAACAAGTGTCAGATGAAAAGAAATTTCATGCTTATCGTATATTCAATATGGATGAAAGTGGAATCTCGTGTGTCCCAAACAAAGTTCCCAAAGTACTTTCTCCCAAAGGCAAACGTTCAGTCAGCAAAGTGTCTTCAGCAGAGAGAGGACAAACTGTGACAGTAGTTTGTTGCATGAATCCTGTTGGTTTCTATGTGCCCCCTGCGATTATTTTCGCCAGAAAAAGAATGAAACAAGAGTTATTTAAAGATGCTCCTGAAGGTTCTTTGCACATGATATCTGATAGTGGCTTCATTAATTCCGATCTGTTTTTGGTCTGGCTTAAACATTTCAAGACCTATGTCAAACCATCTGAGGATGACCCAGTACTCCTAATTCTAGATAATCACTCATCCCACTATTCTCTTGAGGCTGTTCTTTTTTGCCGAGAGCACAATATCACACTTCTTTCACTCCCTCCCCATGCTACACACAAACTGCAACCTCTCGATCGAGGATTCTTCGGCCCTCTGAAATCAATGTTTGCTATTGAAGCGGAGAAATGGATGCACAACCACCCCGGCCGTGCAATTTCCAATTCTGACATTTGTTTTTTGTTCCGCAATTCATATGAGAAGGTTGCCACCATGGAGAAAGCAAAGAATTCATTTCGTGCAACAGGAATTTATCCTTATAACCCTGATGTGTTCAGCGACGAGGATTTCATCTCATCTCATGTGACTGACAGGCCAAATCTAGAGGAGCCAATGGACAGTGGCAACGAGGTGGTTCCTGTTGCTCCAGATACTTCTGTACAAACTGTGAAAAACCCCATCATGCCTTCTAGCTTTGACACATCCCCATCAACTATTGAAAATCTTCAAGTTGATATGGAATGTTTGGTGTCTAGTGAGAATAATGAAACAATGCTGGACCAAATACCGTCGACCAGTAATATTGTCCATGTAGCTGGATTGGAGTTTTCTAACGCTGATGAGAATGATATGCCGATCGATAGTGGTGTCGAGTTGTCGACTAGTGAAATTAATCTGGGTTGCCAAATGCTAGCTGGTGTATCAAGTGAGAAAAATGTTAAGAAAATTAACTCTTCCACCTGCATTGTAAATAATAGTCCTATGAAGGTAGATCAGAGTGAGGGAAAGGGAATCTCTCCAGCCAGCATCGTACCTGTTCCCAAAGCAGACACAACAGTCAAGAGACAAAGGAAAGCCAGGCGATCGGAAGTAATGACAAGCTCGCCGTTTAAAAATGCTCTTTTGCTGGAGAGTGAAAAGAAACGTTCACAAGATTCACAGAAGTCAAATAAGAAAGTTAAATCATCAGGTCCATTGAAAAAGCGTAAAACTTCAAAGACAGTGGAAAGTGATGTACTCTGTCCAGGATGTGATGAGAGATAACCAATCTCAGAAGACTGGATACAGTGTATTAAATGCCAACAGTGGTGGCATGAGCAGTGTTCGTCATTTGAAGGATCTGTAACATTTACTTGTGATCTGTGTTAAGTGCGCACTCTTAGGGTAAACAATGCGCACTCTTAGGGGCTAGCTCACCTAAGAGTGCGCATTTGCATGTATTTGTTTTTGTGTGTTTTATAACAATATGAACAGTTTTCACATAATTGAACATATGTAGATGAATGCATAATAGATTAATAAAACCGAATTTGACTCAAACATTTATTGTTAATTTAAAATGTAGTCACATATGACTATTGTTTGTTAGGTGCGCACTCTTAGGTGCCTTTCCCCTATGTGTATTTTCAGCCCAATCTTATTTGTAAGGTTTTACCGCAGAGAAATAAAAAAAAAATGGAAATATGTAACTAACTGCCATTTTCGGACGTCTGTTACGCTGTCTACAAGAGTGAGTCAGTGCTCGTGAGTGTGAGTGACTTCAGAGTGCCGGGATAGAACCCACGACCCTGGTCACTCTAGAGTGACAGCCAGAGGCACTGTGTGAGGTGGAGTTGACACAGAGAGAGGTCCTATTTCTGTGACGCCAATAGTGAGAAGAGGAGACGAGGTAGGGGTAAATGCTCTACTAGCACATGGGAACATGACCTTCAAATAGGGGAAAAAAAGAAAGATGGAGACAGTTCCAGTACCCACCAGTGATTTGTAACATCTAATCTGGCTATCGAGCAAATTCATGTGTTCTAGTGTTGCAAACATAATTATTATACGAATCTCTAACAAGAATTTTCATAGTTGTAATTTTTTAAAATAATGCCAAGTGTTCCACATATACGCAAATAGTTTAGGTATTCATCTACATTTCTAGACACGAAACACACACGTAGTTTAGGCACCTGCCGTTAGAATTCGCTGCCGGAGCAGCTACGTAGACTATTGAATCATTTGATTAGCATGATTTTCGAATCTAAGTTTCGTAATTATTTTTCTCGTTACCTATGTCAGCAGGAAAACAATGAAACACTAACTCACATTTATATATTTATTTTCTTGTTTCTAACATGAATGTATCATTGGTAAAGTTTCTCTGGTTAGCGAAACAAGCATAAGATGCTTATTTGGATGCAATTAGATGCAAAAGGTCAAGGCTAGTAACTTGATATGATCTTGCTAAGAAGCAAATATTAAGCACCATATTTTTTTTTGGTATTTTAAAAAATTATGACTACACGACATCGATTAAAGCAGCATCAAACCCCTATATAAGCACGTCTGATTTTGGTATCCAGAGATGGTGACGTAGTTGAAGTGGTACCATTCCGGGCACCATCTCCTTGGTATGTGAACACGTGACGCGCCGCTGACGTCATGAGGCCGCCCCCCGCCCGCTTGCTACAGCGCCAAGTATCAGAAAGCTGGCGCTGGCGGAGACCTCGATGGCGATGCCGACAAGGGCCTCGGGAGATGGGATAGCGGGGCAATGACCTCGATGTCCATAAACTCTTCAGCATTTGATTTCAATCATTGCTTAAGCATTTGAAAAAATGATGATTTTAGCTAACCAAGTATTAATTTTTTATAATTATCACTACATTATAAATGAAAAGTTATATCTATTCTAATATTTTTTTCTAGTGGTGCACCAATATGACTTTACCGATTACCGATTTGATTACCGATTATGACAGCAATAATCTGCAGATACAGTTTCAGTTACCGATTATAATGAACAAATTTTTTAAACTTTAATTTTAATAATGCACACTAAAATTTTTATTCCCATGTGAATTTAATAACAAGATTAGGTACATCTTAGGAATTACTGTACTTGTAAAGTGTTTTCTGGAATGGATGTTATACCTAGTAACTGTCTTGGCCATGAGGTGTCTGAAACCATTATTATTGAGTATCGCATAATGCTGCATATCTTCACAAATATTTTCAGCTATTAACTGGGTCAGTTCTAATTGATATTGTGTCATTCACATCACACAGTACCGTAAAATGAGGTGAATAGGATCAAAACTTCATTGTAAGGTGGAAAAAATTGGGACATGAATAATAATGGCAACAGAAAATAATTACATTTTGTAAGTGTTTATGCTTTGTTTACATGACATTTGAAGTGTATGAATGTTTTGCATGTTGGCAGCACTTCACACAACAGCCATCTGAAATTTGAGGTTAAGTCAATCAAGTTTGTGAGTGTACGAAAACTTCATGTGTAGTATATATGACGAGTTCTAACTTTGTATTTGTATTTGGATATATTACTCAGGTATGTATTTAGAGTTATTTGATGTTAACATTTCTATTTTAGTAATGTAATAAATGATTTTGGAATTAATTTTATATTTCTATGCATTGTGTTTTAGACTTGGAGGTGAATAGGATCACTACAAGTTTGAAATGCCCCGTGAGTATATTCCAAATCCAGGAGAAAAGGTGTATCGTAAACCAGATCTTGATGTCATTCAAAGAGCAAGAAAGGATGTGTATAACCATGGGGTAAGTATTAGACAAGCAAGTAAGAAGTTTGGAATTCCCTACACTGTTCTGCAGAGACACTTGAAGGATAAAGTTAAACACATTGGTGGTCAGACCGTGTTAAGCGAACATGAAGAAAAATTGCTTTTTGAAAAACTCTTAGTATGTGCAGAATGGGGATATCCTTTAGATTTGTATGGTTTGCGGCATATTGTTAAAATCTATTTAGATAACACAGGGAAAGTCGTTGCAAAATTCAAAGACAATCTTCCAGGAAGAGAATTTGCAGTAGGTTTCATGAAGCACCACAAAGAAATAATTTCAGAGCGCTTCTGTCAGAACATAAAGCGTGCTAGAGCAAGCATATCTACATCTACAGTCAACGAGTACTTTGATAATTTAGCCGAAAGTATCAGAGGTGTGCCAGGTAGCCACATTGTTAATTTTGACGAATCAAATTTGACAAATGATCCTGGCACTACCAAAATAATTACAAAACGTGGTTGTAAATATCCTGAGAGGGTAGTAAACCAAAGTAAGTCTGCAGTTTCCATTATGTTTGCAGCATCGGCTTCTGGAGAATTGTTGCCATGTTATGTTGTATACAAGTCCAAACACCTGTACACAACATGGACAGAAGGTGCACCCAAAGGAACCCGGTTCAATTGCACTCAGAGTGGATGGTTTGATGGGTTTACATTCGAAGATTGGGTTAAAAATGTTGCATTACCATATTTTAAAGACAAGGAAGGAAAGAAAATTCTGATAGGTGACAACCTTTCCTCACATTTGTCTTGTGAAGCCATAAGAGTATGCCAAGAAAACTACATCCATTTTGTGTTTTTGCCAAGCAATTCTACACATCTCACCCAACCACTCGACGTTGCATTCTTCAGACCGCTTAAAGTAGCTTGGAGGAAGGTGCTACTGAAATGGAAGCTAGGACCGGGAATGAGAGAGCCATCATTGCCGAAAGATGTATTTCCAAGACTTCTCACGAAGTTGTTGCAGCAAATAGAGCTGAACGCAGTTGAAAACATTAAGTCTGGTTTTGAAAAGTCGGGAATCATGCCACTTAATCGCAAGAAGGTCTTGGATATGTTACCTAGTACAGAGGATAAGGAAGGTGTAGAAAAAGCCATGCAAGATTCATTCAAGACTCTTTTGTATAACATGAGATATGGTGACTCAGGTACCGGTACACAACCAAAAAGATCAAGGAAGAAAATACCTGTGGAAGCAGGTAAAAGTGTCCAGTGTCCGATACCAGTATCAGATGAAGATTATGAACCAGAAGTACCAGAAGAAGCATACTCTGAGAACACACAAGATGTTGCCTTTCCAGAAAAAAGAAACAACACTGCAGATGACAGCTCTGATGACAGCTTTTCCGATGGTTCCATTGAAAGTCAAGAGCTTGAGGAATCAAAAGTGACAAAGTTTGGAAGGACATTTAACAATATAGAGCCTGTATCGGAAGATGACATTCACGTTAAGGACTGGGTTCTTGTAGGATTCGCTGCAGAAACTGGAAGCAAACCAGGTCCCAGCAGACTTCTGTATTACATAGGTCAAGTTGTGCAGAAACTCGACTGTGAAACCTTTGAAGCAAGTTTTCTAAGATTCAAAAAAACACGAGATTTTTCGGGACATATATATGTGTTTCCAGCTGTGTTGGACTTTTTCAGTTTTACCTTCAGCCAGGTTGTCGGGAAGCTTTCAGAACCAGAAGTTATCCGGAGAGGGCAGCTCAAGTTCAAATTTAACCATAACTCAATTTCATGAAATGCTGCTAAAATTATAACTTAAGTTCAAATCATTAGTGGTTAGTTATACAGGACCATACAGTATGTATTATAATTTTGTGGTGCTTTTCTGTTGTTTTAGAATAGACAATACTTGTACCGGGTAATATATATAATATTCAAGAACAGTTACAGGTATGTTCACTAAAATAAAAACATGTTATGCCTAAGCTATGTATTATTACAAATAATGTGAAAAATCTTATTGAGAAACAATTATAAAAAAAATTTTACATGGCTGTTTTGTTAAAAATTGTTAGTTGCAAGAAAAACACTGATCCTTTTCACACCACAGGTTCTACAAAAAGGATCATGCATACATTTCAGTGAGTGATCCTATTCACCCCATATTTGGGGTGAATAGGATCACACAATATTTATAATTTTTTTGCAAAAACCATTTGACATAATAGAAAATGACTAAACCACTAGAAACTATGGATAAAGACTCAAGTTTTGGATGGATTAAAACATTTTTTGATTTAATATTTTTCATTGACATTCCAACATGAATTTCCAAACTGATCCTATTCACCTCATTTTACGGTATTTTCTTTTCCATGATGTCTGTTAATTTTGTTTGAGCCATTTTCATTACCCCATCTGTATCACAATCATATGTGATTACATTAGCACACTTCTCCACTAATTTATCAGGATGCATTCGCTTGATGTGGTTCCACAGGTTAGTAGTAGGTCAGTCCACTACCACCACCACGAGAAATTATTGTTTTACAATGTAAACATGTTGCTTTATTTTTTTCATTTAAGTTTATAGAAAAAATGTTTCCACACATCACCTTTTTTCTCCCTACTCGCCATCTCAACATATAATAATATAAAAACGACACAAAACCAATTCTAGCACATGTGATATTATTTATGTTGACTGAATATATAAAATTATAAATACTTTTTCACTTTTCACATCACACACAAATAACACATTGGATAATGTTGCCAAAGACGCCCATAACGAGTTGTGTAAAACCAAGTGATAAACTCAGGAAGGTATCGGGACCCAGATTTTGAACCGCAACTACGACTTAAAAAGATTGATTGTCATAGAATCCACTGCAACTGCTTGAAGTATTTCGATTGCGTGCCATCTATTTTAAGTCTCTGGCTGTAGGTAATGTACAAGGCCACTAAACAAAAGACATAACTATGGTGTAGGGAAATATGAGAGAGGCTTGGGAAGGTTGGTAGTGTGTAAGTAGCAGAGTAATGGCGAGAGGTATTATAGAGTGTACGAGAGAAGCTGTACTTATGAAGTGTATAGTAATGTTATGTAATAAAGACATAACAATAACAAAAGACACAACGTAAACAAACGTGTAGAAAAATTTATTTTTTATTCTTCGAGGCAATGAGATTTATTAAACTTTATGAAGTATCTGTAATTAAGATCTGATGGAGAGAGATGAATTTTGTAATAAATATAAATATTACAGTATTTCGTCCTAAAATATCTAACAAAATATTACATGGCAAAAACCTACTTAATTACACCGGGCTGAGTATAGATAATATTTTGCAAAAATGTGGTTGTATCGTATTATTAAAAACCTTTCACTTCATTCCAAATAATTCATCTGAATCGTGAAAAATGGAATCATAATATCCATTTAAGATACTACTTACGATTAAATGAAACGCGTAGATAATCAGCAAAGTAATCGTTAAGATAATCGCCGATTACGATTAATCGGAAAGTACCCATAATCGCCGATTACAATTCATCGGTATCCGCATTGGTGCACCACTAATAAATTTACAAATGGAGGCAGGAAGATTTAATAAAGGAATATGTAACTATATAAAATAAGATTATTTAACAATAGGAAACTATGAACTATATTGAATCAAAAATATGCAGTTATAAAAATGAATTTAAATATGCAAAATTGCAAGACATTATCCATGTTTACAATTCAAGAACGGAAATACCAAAACCATCCTAACGCATGCTGCTGCAAAAATTTACGGTACCAAACATTTATACGGAAATGCATTTCATGTTGTCGCTTTGCACAGGAAATATAAAAAGTAATTTATGTTATGTGAAGACCTTTATTACAGTAAAACTCGCTTAAGACGTTCCCGCGTAACACGTTTTCCCATTTATTGAGTTCAAAAAATTATTCCCTATTAAGTTCAAAAAATTATTCCCTTGATCACTTCCATATATCCCTATGTTAATATTTCCCTTTCAAAACGTTTGTCTTTATATATGCTTCCCGCATATAACGTTCAGCGTTTGTGGGAAAAAATTTTAAAAATAACATTTATCTTTAAACTTTTGAACAATTTTAAGGTTAATTTTAAAAATTTACATATTTCCAAACGTTTAATACCATATTGGTCCGAATATAAGGCGACCATTTTTACATAAACGAGAGATGCGAAAATTGGAAGTCGCCTTATTTTCGCACCCAAGACGTCAGCACCGCAAACATTAGTTCCAAGCTGAAAGCTACAGTAGAAACATTGTTAAACAAAATGTTCAAGATTTTTTATATTAACTAAAACATCGTTACCTCACACGGGGAAAATGATAAATCTACCCAATATTGCAGTAATTCTCAATTGTTTAAAGTTGAAAATTAAAATATTTGTTCTTGAGTAAAAATGTGAATGTTGAAGCATCTCAAAATGGCAACCTTTTATTACACAATTCATATTTGTACTTTGTGTACAATCGCGTGTTAACATTTACAGTAATTTAATTTCAGATTTTTAACGGAAATATTTGTACTAAAATATTACAGCTATTTTCAGAACGATTGTTTAAGTTTACAAACAAAAAATGTTAAGAACATTTCGGATGTAATGTTTGGAAATTCACGGCTGCCAACTGTCTTCACAATATTTCTTTGTTGTAAAACGAACATTGCCGAACACGCACGAAGACGCCATATTTACAGGAATTTGGTACGTTGCTTCAAAAGCTATTTTAATAATTTCACAGTAATCCACTCTTTATTTATGTAAAAACATTTCAAACAACATAATTATCATAGATTATTCCTTAAAATTCATAGGACAGAAACTCTCTGTCAGAGAGTAATATGGACAAATATTCGCGGTCACGTCACCGAAGTTATTCATGGCCGTATGCTTCACCATGGCAGCTAGCCACTTGTTTTGTTCCGGCAAGCTGCATTCTTTGTTTGCTTTGTTACGTTTAACACACTGCTAAATAGTAATACGTAGCTTAAGTGAAATGGAAAATTAAATGCTGTATACATAAATGCAAAAAGGATTTATCAACACAAAATGTATGTCTAATGAATTTTCCCATTAATTTCTACCAAAATTATTTTTACATATGTTTGGCCTCCTGAAACTGCAGGTCGCCTTATATTCGGGCCAATACAGTAGTTAATTTGAACAGAACAAGACCGTCGAAAAACCTGCGCCGCACGCCACACACTGTTACTTGTGTGTAGATCGACAAATCATATGCCTGCGTTTGTTTGGACTGAGAGGCTGTTACACCTACAGACCATTTTCCCCATTTGTGGCTTAACTGACGAATGAGAAACGCCAATGATCTTCGAAACATGAGCCGCACGCCGCACGACCAATCACCTGCTTGCATTCTCAGGGACTAGAGGTTGTTCCATCAGTACACCAATTTTACAAATCAAGTCACGTGACGAAAACAAAGTAAAACATATACTGCCAGCTATTACTTTCTTTGAATTATTTGTGTATATTTTTTAAAACAATAAATGTTAGTTATTGCTTTTTTTATACTAATTTTAATGTGCTTATTAAATTAAATACAGTTTTAATAATTCAATTTACTGATAAAAAAATATGTAATTACTAATTAGTTATTCCGTTATTCCAGCATGCCAATGATAGTAAGTGTATTTTTGTGTGAAAACAGTACATGTCATTTGAGTAAAATAGATTTTTATGTTGGAAATTACTTTTCCCTTTTAAGAAGTTTTAAGCATCCAGTCCCTTGAAAAACTTCTAAACAGGGTTTTACTGTATTTGGTTATTATTTTTTTATTCAATTTAAAAACTTTATGTAAATTAACATGAAAATATCTTCATCACGATATTACGAACATTTCTTAGCTGTTCAAGCAGTTGGTATTTTCCATTGTTTGTAGTGGTAGCCAAGCTCTAAATAAAGCAAGTTTTTGTTCTTATATAACTTTACTGTGTTAGTGATATATTTATTTACTATGTATTAGATTCAAAAACATTATTAAAACATAGGATGTTTAAGTATGATAATTACGGCTGGCACACGTAGCTAAGAAATGGTATTCAAAGTATGTAGTAGTAGAAAAAGTGAAAAGGTTACTAGTGAATTTTTAGGTTATGACAGCCACTTTCGGTTTTCAATAATATCGGCAAAAATTTAACAAGCCTATCTTGAATTAGCAGAAATGCCAAATCAACTAAATATCAGCAAAATCTGCTTCTGCCGATTCGTGACAATAATGTTTGTGTTTTTTGCTCATATTGTAAAAATTAAAATAATCTTACTGATGTTAAAATTACAATAACACATTAGTAAACAATAATTCACATAACACTATGTTTGATGAAGACAATTCAAACTAAAGTAATATCACACACACTAAATAAAACACTGAATTCCATTACCCCACAAACTTGTCTAAACCACAGAACAGCAATTTTAAACACTGATGCACTCAAACAGGACAGCAGATGCACACGGCCAACACCAAAAAATAAATAAATTACCTGTATGATTGGCTTGCAGCAGCCAATGAGGAAACAGATGACACATGTTTTTTTTAGTTCATTTAAACTTGATATTTTGACTCTGATACGGTACAAAAAATTTAGGTACTTATTTTAAGGATGTCAAAAAGTCAGAACAGTAAAATAAGATATGGCCTTACAACAACATATTTCATACAGTTTACAAGTAAGTCATACAAATTGGCAAGTATTGCTGCTATATTTTTTGGTCCTGTTAATGTTTTTGACTGTGTTTTGCTATACAGTAGTATGTATTTGTAAAATTTGGGATTCCTTGTAAAAGATTTCAGACAGTTCTATATTAAACTAATACTCGTCATGACCTATTCAAACAAAGGCAATGGATGAGCTCGTATCTGAGTTGTGACACGTGGATTTGGCAATAAATTCAAGATTTTTATATATTAATAACATTCTCAAAGTGAATTTGATAATATGCATGCAAATTTAATACCACATGTTAAATGTGCATGTCTCCACCCATAGAAGCACACAAAAATATAGAATAACAAAAACATGAAGGCCCGCCCCAGTTATGATTCTGGGATTGAAGTAGTTCCACAGGATGAATGTGCACAAAAAAATCCATTTGCTGTACCACTAGTCTTTTATTAATTAACAAAGTTTTTGAAAAAATACATTTCTGAAACGTGGTATGTACATCTGAAATATATATACATACTAACTTCCAACATAACATTTAACCAAGTAAACCTTATAATTTTAAAACAAGTGATAAAATATAAATGAAACACTATACAACAAACTAAACTGCAAAAGCACACAGCCAATATATAATTTTTTTGTAATAAAATGTTTTCAGATAACGCAAGTCTGCAGTCCACCAATATCTTGAAGCTAATAACTGGACCAATGAGATTCACAAAGCATTGAGATTCATACACATTTGAATAATAATAAAATGGCACATGTTACAAGCCAAGTGAAAGGCATGCAGGTTCTCAGAACTCAGTTTGGGGGCGCTTGTCCACCCAGGCCTTGATGCTCGGCACGCTCTCCACAGTCTTCTTCAGGGCCGTCAGCTTGGGGCACTTCTCCAGCAGGTCGAAGCCCACCATGGCGCTCAAGTAGTCGAAGATGCCCGCAAAGTACACGTCCGCCCACGTCATCTGCAAGCCAACAAACCACTTGTTCAGCCAGTGGCTGCAGTCCAGTTCATTTCAACTCACATAGCATAATCAGGACAGTACTCATGTCTATTAGGCTAAGTTTCATGGTTTAGATTTTATAACACATAATTTAATCCCTCTTGACAGTTATATATCCACCTACGATGACACCCAGACAAAGCCATCGAGAAAGGCATGCATGATCTTTGGAAAATCGTGCACGTCACATTAAAAAATAGAGCAGGTTCGGTGTGCTTTTTGGCCAAAGATATCACAATACACAGCGGAAAGTATTGTTACGAACTAGAGCAAAGCCGGGACACGTGCAGGTGCAGAGCTGGCTGGCGGCTGCCGCAACATGAGATGCACCGCGCGCGCCTGGAAGATAACAAGGATTGTCACTTTCCCCCCTCCTTCCCACCACTCCCTGCGCGGCGCCCTGCCTTTGACACGTAACTGACACCGGACAGCTGGGAGTTACGCGAGTCGCCGACACGTGTTTCGAGAGATTTCTACCGTCGTGTCGGCGCGGATTGACGCGACTGGCCCCGGCCGCTCTCGTGAGTTCTGGAATTGCGCCGGAGCCTATATATATGCCCGAGGACGCCGGTCAGAGTCAGTTGGAGAGTCAGTAGAGTTCAGGGAGAGAGTTCAGGCGGCAGCCTTCCCACGGCGGATCTTCCGGGGCGATAATGCAGCGGGTGCAGCAGAGTGGCGAAGTCCTTGGACGAAGGTTCCAGGGCAGGGAGTGAGTAAGTTCAGTGGAGTCGGGAGTTTTCCCGCGGCGGAGTTTCCGGGCGATAGTGTCGCGGGCGCGGCGGAAAGTGTCGGCGGCGGCGGAGTGCGGCGATGGAGTCCCGCGGCGGAGACCCACGAGGGGTGCTGCGGCGAGAGTTGCGCCAGAGGTGCAGCCCAGCGAGGTGTGCGGTATGTGAAAACGAGTGACTGGAGGAGCAACATTTTTAAGTGCAATTGATTATTGGCCATTTTAGATTATTTGTAAGTGACATAAGTAGTGGCAATAAATAAAACTGTGTGTGTGATAAAAATCTTTAATTGGGCCATCCTTTACGAACCCGCGGTATATCGTAACAGTATATATCCTCAGCCACACTTGTAGGTAATTTTAGACATTATGTCAGAAAACAATGAGGCTCACCATGATGAAAAACATAGTGTTCACAGCAACATCATGTTTCTTCCAATTTCAAGGACTTTCAGATTAATTGAGGATAATCACCATCACAGCTAAACTTGCAAAGCCACCATTTACAAGAATTAAACTTCATTCACTCAGGGTTATAACTTTAGCCAACGAGAGTGCATTTGCTTTTGAAACATTCATACCTGCCAACTTTCCAAAATCCTCACCAGTAAAACTTTACAATATAATAAATTTTAGCGTAAACTGGAAGCGATAATTTTTCGCTCAATTGGTTGATGTACTTCAAGCACATTTCTCCTATTGAGACCCATTTCCTTACACTATAAACGAAACCCAATTAACTTATTTACAATAAATATTAAAAACCAGATGTAAAGCAAGCAAAGTGATTAAATAGTAACAGAATAATAGGTCTTACCTTCCCTGCAGTTGTATCTTAAATAGGTAAGTCCTATGTAAAAATTCTGGCTCTCTTCATTTCCTACATATTATTTACAACATAGTCACAAATGAAATTTAAAAAAAAAAATAGTGTAAATTATATCTGTCCCATTATTCAATAAAATTGTTATTAATTTAACACATCTTAAGTAGAAACACTGTTGTTAAGTGAAGCTGCAGTTGTTTTCTTGGCTTTTTTAAGAAAGTCAACTGAAAAATTTTCTTCAAAACAAGCTCTTTTTGAAGCCTTGCATTTTAGTGCACACAGACTTTCCACTGATTTGTGAGACACAGATGACCTAAATTCAGTTCTGTTCTTTTTAATTAGACTGAATATCCTCTCACATTCCGCATTGCCGTGAGGGATAACAAGAACAGCCAACATAACACTTGCTATTTAATCATATTATAGCACCCAATCCACACCACACACTTCAGCTAACTTGGACCATTTCTTATCAATGCTGTCATCTTCTGATACAAAGCTTGAGATGTCATCTACCTGCAAGTTTGCAAACTGCTGCTGAGCTTCATCCATGGCCGTATCAAATGATTCACCTGGCTATAAGGCCAGAATGAAGGGAAACATATTTACAAAGTACCGAACTGATGTAAAGCTGGATTTTTCAATAGTGCTTAACCTGGCAACCTCTGCATGTTTAAGCACTTCATTGGAAAGTGGAAACTTATTCACAATGTAATCGCAAGCTGCTACTAGGTACTTCCTAACACCAGAAAAAAACTCTCTCTTCTTGTGCTCTTCAAGGGTGTTTACCAATTGAAATGTTTTACTTCCAATGATCAAATCCTCATCATTTTTCTGATTTTGAGAAAAATGATAATACAGGTTCTGTGCCGAGACATCACTCTTTAGAACAGATGGTTTAAAAAATTTTGTTAAAAGATCTTTCAGTAAACTTTCTAGCAATTCTTTCAAAATATGTATTTGTGGTTCTGCCCTCTAAAGTAATATTGTCCCGGTTTGAAATTTTGCAGGGTTGTTGAAATCAAATTTAGGGACTTTACTGACGGGACTCTGGGCTGGCTGCTCTGTTCACTCGTCGGCGCAAGTGGCGTGATCATGTAATTGGGGCACAGGGCCGGTGCTGCGCGCTGCGGGCTTGCAGATTTTTGTTTGTTGTTTGTTCGGCCGCGCGCTGGCACAGCCACGGGCCGCAGTTACTGGGGCACGCTGTCATAACAAGCTCACTCTGGCGGAAGCTATGCCTCTCGCCAGTGGTAACGAGTTGCTTAGGTCGTAAAGTAGTTCGAGTAAGGCTCACTCTGGCGGAAGCTATGCCTCTCGCCAGTGGTAACGAGTTGCTTAGGTTGTAAAGAAGTTTGAGTAAGGCTCACTATGGCGGAAGCTATGCCTCTCGCCAGTGGGAACGAGTTGCTTAGGTCGTAAAGTAGTTAGAGTTAGGCTCACTCAAGAGGAGGCTATGGCCATCGTCTGTGGTAATGAGTCGTTTAGTTCGTAATGTAATTTTAAGTTAGTTTATAATGTAATCGTCTTCAAGCTCACTCTGGTGGGGGCTATGTCTCTCGTCAGGGGTCACGAGGCGTTAGTCATAGTTTTTAAATGTAATGTTCGTTCGGGTTTTCAAGGGCAGGAGAGGCCCCTACGTTAGTTTTTTTTTTTAAGTAATCTATCAAGAAATGCTTATTGGAAAATGTGAGTAATGAATTATCTTTGTTTTAACTTTATTTATAAATTATGATGTGATGTATTCGGAAGGATTAGGGAAGAGTTTAGTGAAGTTCTCTCTCTCTTGTATGGCCGTTCAGTAGTTAAGTAATGAAGAGATTGTTGTTGTAAATTTTAATCCCGCTTTGTAAATGTTCTTTAAGACTGATTTTGATTATTTGAATTTAAAAATAAAATAATTTTAATTTAGTATTATGTTATTTTGCCAAATCTCCTTAGTTCAGCTCTCACCTGACATCCTGTACGGGATGACGAACCTATTCACTTTGATCCTAGGTACATTAAAGTATTTTATTAAGTTAAGAGGAATTGTGGTTAATGCCTTTCGTAGATTTCATGCCAAGTGAGTGTTTTTGTTTTGAGAGTTACGATACGCTCCCCCCGCCACATTTGGTGGGTACGATTCGTTTTCTTTTCCCCTCGTGACAATATGTTGATTTTCTCAAAGACTGGAATAATATGAAGTACAAATAAACAAAATGCCTTATTTAAATTACAGCTTAAAAGCATAAATAACTTTTCTAATCGGCTCAAGAGACTATTTTTCATTCCTACAGCCTTTGTACTCTTGGGAACAACAGTTTTACTTTTGAGAACATCTCTTTTGCTACTGGAATTCAGCCCTAAACTTGATAGTGGTTTCAATTTACTTGTTGCATTTTCTTGAGCTGTCATTTTAGAAAAGGTTCCAGTATCTAGTTTAACTTTCTTGACAATGGTGCTGCCTTCTTGAATATTTCTTGTGAGATCTGGTTTACAGTCAACCTTACCATTGGCAAGTTCTTGTTCTTCAGTCTTCTTTTTGATGGTCAGTTTTGGTATTAGAAAAGAAGAAAGGCCAACATTATCTGAAGTCTTCTGTTAATTTCTTCTTTAAAGAAGCTAATTAAAGGCTCCCATTCTTCAACAACCCGTGATAAGCTTCCGTTCAATGACAACCATCTCGTGCACACATGTTTAAGAAGCTTCTTAGCTTCTTTTCCATGAAAATGTTGCTGAGACTTAAATTTATCCTTCCTTTTTGAACTCTTTTCAAAGTAATAAAACACATCTATTAGAATATCATCAATTCTTATGGGCAAACCTGATGGAGCTTTCTCAGCACTCAAATTAATAAAATGGCACAAGCAGCCAATAACAAGGATATTCTCCTGTTTTTCTTTTAGTACTGCAGACACTCCACTTTTTTTACCTAACATGACTGAAGCATTATCAGCCCCAAAAGCTACACAATGATCAATAGGTACTTTTAGGCGTTCAAACTCTGAGAGAATTAGATTTCCAATATTTCTTCCAGTAGAATCACCTTCTAAAATAGGTACAGAAAGTACAGTACTCACAACCTTCTGCTGCAACTCATCCCATACAGTAACAACAATTGGGTATGTTTTAACATTTGAATCATTGCTACCACCTGTAGCAACAGAAAATGGCCAAGCTTGCAAACACTTAATTACATAATTTGTTTCTTGATGTGCCATTTCTTGAATGATTGCAGTCGTCTTCGTACGCCCGCAACCATACTTTTTGGCCACTTCCGAATCGGGAAACATTTTTTTTTGAATAACGCTAATTGCGACATTGTGCTCTACAAGGAAACTCATAAAGTAATTTTCTGCTCGTGTCATTTCTACTTCAGAACTCTTTGCAAAGAAACTGTCAACTTTTGAACGGCTTGCACTGGCTTTCACGTTTTCGATATGTTTTTCACGATTAACGTGGTTACAAACATAGTTTCTGCCGCCATGGGAAATGTTTATATCACATCTACAAACACCGCAAAACACGAACTTCTCTCCTTTGTTAGATTTTAAGATGCACGGAAATTCATCGGTATACTCTTTTCTGAAAGTCTGAAAATACAATTTCTTGCGTTTTCCACTCATGTTAAGAATTATTCAATGCACAACGCACGTAACATCAGAACATAGGTACGCATAAGCCTTGTTTAAGACATTTACCAAGATAGTCACCAGACGAGACGTTACATGGCGTAAACGTACGGCTTACATAAGCACGCAAGAATACGTAAAGGTGATTAAAATTTCTCATGTCGATTAGAGCGAAAGGTGTTCCCTCGAGCACAAGTAAAAAGCAGGCGTTTGGGTTAAGTGGTCAAGAAGGCAGTAGCAAAGGTATCAGACTTGTAGCAGCAAAAAGACATTCCCGGACTTTGACTTGAATCGAAGTTGATGTAACCCCCCCCACCAAGCTGAGAGGAACAAGTAACACTGTGACGAGTGGTACAGAATCTCATTGTGTTGAGATACGACAAATTACAGGAGAAAGCTACATCAGCCGTGTCACGGGAGCAGCTACTATGACCCAGTTACCGATGCACCAGCTTGATCCGATTAGGGAGCAGGAGAATGAGTCAAGGACGGACAGCAGGCCTGACAACAGTGAAGCATCAGGCCAGCCAGCTAGTTTGGTTTGGCTGACAAGCAGCAGCCACCAGCGACGCGCATGAGTACCGGACTCTGTCGGGAGAGACGCAAAGACAACTCGTAATCCTACAGAACATTTCCAGGTTTTTCAAGGATCCAGCATAACACTGAGGCAAGTTATGAAGTTTTCTAAACCGCATGGTCGGCAGGGTAACTTATAGTAACAACAAAGCTCGCCATTAATAATCAGTATTAAAATTGTGTTTTACTAGCGTGGCTACAGCATTGTTGAGCCAGAGTAATAATTTAAAGTATTATGATATGTTGGCATTAGTTCCTATAGTTTTTTATGGGTAAATATAATTTATCCCTATTGATATTTAATTTTCTGTACACTTTTAATATTCTTAAAATATTCTTGTTAAAGGGATTTCTTGTGGATCAGTACTTGGCCAAAGTGTTTAGCCATGTAATTTTGAGATTGCCACCATAAAATACTTTTTTTTTTTGAGAACTGGCATGTAGATATTGTAAATGTGGGAGGTTTTATAATTGAATATTTTTCATTTCAGTCGTACGTATGTAACAGGCATGGAAGACACATTATTCGCCTCAATACCGCCTTCAAGGTTATAAGTTAGAAAGTTGCAAAGAATCACCCTCATTATTAAGTGACTTTCATATAATTTATGTATAGTCAGGATAAGTTTTGTTTTCGAAAATAAATGTTTCTGTGCACCGAGCCTCTCACAAAATCAGTTCCATTGTTGTTAGGGTTTCCAAACCCAAACCCCCCCCCCCCCCCCCCCCCACACACACACACAAAAACATAACTTTTCAGTTGCCAAGATGTTTAAATGCTCTGTATTTATTCTTATGATGGGACGATAGGCACAGGTGTTCTCTCCCAAAGAAGGTGGTAAAAATATTAGTATCATGTGCCAGCCAATCAGAAAGGACTTTTGTGTTTTGAACATTTATATTTTACAGAAACACCTGGATGTGAGGGTTAATTTGAGTTTTTATTGTGTCCTTGGATGTAAGAGCTGTTATGTGATTGGTCGGTGAGGTCACACATCCACATCTTCCCTGCGTGGTGGTGTGCAGTTGCGTAGCTCATTAGTCAATTTTTAGGGTGTTGTGCCGATAGATTACGCAGTAAGGCAGCTCGTGGAAAAATATTATGAGTAATTCGAGGCAGAAGATTTCACGTCTTGAGTCAGGGCCGTGCCGCAAAAAAAGTGTTTTAACTAGGCCTGTGCGAATATCTGTTTTTTGTTTGAATTGAATATGAATATCAAATTATTCACAATACGAATATTGAATTTGAATAGTAATAATGAGAATTAGAATCCCAATAAAAAATTATTTCTCAAGTCATGAACAACTTCTGGAAAATTATACAAATAATACTAAAATGAAAAGTTGGTTAAGTTAAGGAAAATGTTTGTTAAATTATTAAAATTATGAGATAATTGTTTTTAAATAATGCAGCTAACTTAACTTAACCAACCAACCGTTCATTTCAGTTCCCATTCACCTTATTGTCCACAAACTGCTACTCTACATATTGATCCAAAAAATATTTGCGAACTGCCAAATACTGTGAAATACATGCAAAATACATACTGTGAAATTTTACGAAAATGATCATTTTTTTTTTAAATCCTGCATTCCCACATTATTGATTGAATGAGCTATTATTTACATATTTAAACCTAAGTTATGCACAAGTTTTGTTGTAAATGGCAGCCAGGTAAATTGTATTTTAGAAAAGCAATATTATAAACACAATTTTTGTTAATTTCATCTGGAATCTAAAACATTTAGGTTTTTAATATATATTTTTGAGTTGCAATGTCTGTTTCGTCATAGCTATATACAGCAAGTAATCTGCTACTGTATCAAATGGTGTTAGATCGACTGTGAATATTGATTTATACACCGTAGAAACTATGACAATTACAGCTTTTAATGCCCATCTCAATGTAGTGTACGTGTTTTGTGGTGTTGTAGTTCATGGTTGTTGACATTAGTTTATTTTTTTCCCACTTCTGGTGTGTGTGATGAAAATAATACAAATATTATATTTTATTTTTAAGTTTGAAATGACAAATACACCATGTATGGAATTGTTTTTGCGATTTTTTCTGTTACTGTTTAGTAAAAGAGTAGCGCAAAAAAAACTTTGAATACTTGTATGTTTAAAACATCACTATTATTCATGTTTTTGATTATGAAGTCCCATAAAACATCAAAGAAGGGTATTGATACCGCACAAATTACACTTTTAGCAGTGAACATTGGTATATTAAAAACTTTTTAGGTATGCTATGTGAAGTATTTGAAAGCAAAAGAATTTTCATTATTTCTAAGCGATAGTATTTGAGGTCGAATCAAATACGAATGATTTATTATCAATATTCGTAAATTTAAATATTCGCACATGCCAAAATTACCTTTGTTTTTCTTTGTTTCCGGATGTTTCAGCAATAATTTAGGCCCCAGACATGCCACACAGACAAGTTGGTTCACCAGGACTTAGTTCCCTGACGAAGTCGGGAGGGACATTATATTGTTGAGGCACACAACTAAGAAAAGTGATTGGCAAAATAGGGTCTTTTTTATTTTATGGTACATTGTAGAATCGTGTAAAGGACATCTATTTTTGTTGTGAAAAGAAAAAATTTCAAAATAAATTTTAAACTCTTTTAACTATCAATATATACGAGTAAATCAACAGTCATAGACAGAACTTTACACCCAACTACCTGCAACATTCAATGGAATATTTTTCAAGGGTTTTCTGTTTGTGCAAGAAACAGTCTTTGTCTTAGCCGGGCACGATTGTGACTTGTCACAAGTATAATTCTTTGCTTATTTACAGAACTGTTTACTATTACTATACCAATTAATATTTTTTAACTAAAAATACAGCATAACTTAAAATTAAAAATATTATACTGACATTGAGTGATGTCAGTTGTAAAGAAACTATTGACCGACTTTAAAGTAAAGATAATAAATTCTTGTCAGTAAAGTTTTGTTTTAGGGCTCTCTACGTGAGCTTGTAAACTGGGCAATGTGATAGTTAATAAATGCTTTAATTGTTTTTTTAATAGGCAAAGGGCCATGGTCATCGCCAGTGGTCACAAATCGCTACGTACAAGTAGCTCATTTTACGTAGTTAAGCAGAGAAGTCAAAAAATATACATTTACGAAAGCAGTACTAGTACTTTGGCACATACCACTCACTCATCTCTTTCCCCTTTGGGCAATTTATTCCATCCCAACATTAATATTGAGTCATAGAAAAGCTTAAAGTATTTTCTTTTTGTAGATGTTCAACACTAACCAGCCCTGTAGCTGCAATGCAAGGATGAGCTATGAGCATGGCTGTACGAGAGTAATAAAACTGGAAGGAGAAAGGAGCCTGCCCGATAGACAGTGGAGAAACCGGTGGCAATGATGACAGCTTGCTCCTGCTGCCTGACCCCAACCCCTCTCGCAGTGACGACCACTGTCATGAAGATCCTTATCTCTTATAGTACAGTCATTGGTGCTCAAAAAGGGGGTTACCTGGATAGTTTTCCGGGAGTTTTGAGAATTGGTATTTTTATAGATTTCGACGTGCTCTTTACGAAATATCTTTGCCGCTCGCGCCGCCATATTGGAAAAATGGCGCCAAAAAACAGTTTTTTGACTATAACTCCTTTCCTACTCATTTTATGATGAAAATAGTTATATGATAAATTAAACTAGACAAAAATTTCCTATAATTTATGTAGTAACTTTTTTTTTATAAAATTGATAATTCCAGCGAACGAGCGCCGGTAACCAACACACATCTACACGAACACACGTATTTCATATATTAAGACTATGGTCTATACGAAATACACGTACAGCTAATGCTCTATACACACACGTGTGTACACACACACGGGCGTGGGTACAGCATGCTCTTCATATGCGAAATACGCGTACACCATGCTCTTAACGAAAAATATTTTGTGTGTTGAAAAACCCGCCTAAGGGTTTTTTTTTTTTTATCTGTCGCAGGTATAAAGGCGCGCTCCCCCTCTACCTTGGGGCCCCTTCTACGGAACATCTGCCAACCTACCTCAAATATTCTGCGTGAATCATCAGTACGAGTGTATCATTTCACGGTGTCGTTCGCATTTTCAGTGCCATGGTTTCTGCGGAAGCGAAGAACTAGAGCTCGTAACGATGATTGGTGTCTGGCGATTGTTGATCATCTCGAGCAAGTGAATGATTTAGTTGCTGCCGATGCCCAGTATCACAACTCATGCATGAAAAAATTGTACCAAGCACCACCAACTGGAGAAATAAAAAAAAGAGGCCCGCATGCAAAAGAGATCGATATTGCGATGCAGTATATTTACTCGTATCTCGAGCAAAATTCTGAAAAGTGTCAGTTTTCTCTGGATTTATTGATGGCAAAATTGAAGGTGATTACCACCCACACATCAAAACAGTAAAGGCACAACTCTTCAAGAAATATGGTGACAATATTTTGATTGCCTCAACTGCCAATAAGACTCCTGTGGTTTGCTTCCGAAGCACAGGTTATAAATGATTGACGGACGCCTGGTACCATCAAAAAAATGAAAACAAAACAGAAGAACGTCAGCGTATTGTGAAGACAGCTGCAGCAATTGTTGTAGAGGATATTCGCTCTAAGGTCTACGAGACAACAAATTATTCTCCATCAGATAATTTTTTTCCAAGAAATTGAGTCGGATATACCTGAGACTTTGTGTGTTTTTCTCGACGATGTGATATTGAAGAACAAACGTGCATATCTTTAGAAATGGGAAAAAAAGAGTATTGCTCTCACACATTGCATAATTGCAGCAGCAAGGCCAAAATCTTTTGTTTCACCAATGCAGAATGGAGTAGCAGCATTTTTATTTCAAAAGTATGGATCTCGGCGACTAATAGATACATTGTCATCTCTTGGATTTTGCTCCTCGTATACCGAAGCGATGCTTTTTGAAGTTTCTGCCATAATGCGCTCACCGTTGGATATCGATGTTAACACATTTTCGCAATTTGTTTTTGACAACCCTGATTTTAATACGCAGACATTAGATGGTCATAACACTTTTCATGCCATGGGCAGTATTCATTGTATAACACCTGGAAATGTTATTGCGCCATATCAAAACATTCAACGATTGAAGCAAATGCCGTCTGCCCAAGTTGTAGGTAAATTCAGTACCATTGTATTGAAAACATTTGAGAAGAGAAACGTAACAGGTTTGAAGACAATAAGAGATTCGAAGCCTCGATAGCATTCATTCGGTTTCAAAAGTCATTTTGCCGTCCGCTCCGGACTTATTATGGCTATATGGAAAATGGGTTGAGCTGCCTAACATACCTGGATGGAGTAGATTTATGGAACAAGCGACAGCGGAACTTCCCTTCCATAAATCGTTTGTAGGATGCTTGCCCTTCATTAATGCTTCACCGAGTAATTACGACACAATTTTCACTGTTCTCTTATCTGCTTCTGAAAAATGTGAGTCATTACATCAGCACACTTGTCTCGTTACGTTTGACCAGCCCCTGTATTTCAAAGCGCGGGACATTGTTTCCTCGTGTGCTGAGGACTCCAAATTAAGTAATGTTGTTGTAAGACTCGGTGGATTTCATTTATTAATGTCATTCATGGGATCGATCAGATATATAATGGCTGGAAGCGGATTGAAGGAGCTTTTCAACACCATTTACCCATTGAATTCAATTGAAAAAATTATAGCAGGACATGCATATATGCGTGCTGTAAGAGCGGATATGTTGACTCATCTTTCAATTGCTAAAATTGTCATGCAGTCAATAGATTGTACACCCGATCTCCGTGGGGATTTGGAAAGAATTCTATACAATTTCGACAGGTCAGTGATACTTGTGGCGGACCAGGAAGAATGCTACAAAGAACTTGCTGAGAAATTTGAGGATCAACTGGTCAAATTTGAACGTGGTTCTACAGCGAAATTATGGGTGATATTTCTGGATAGTCACGCTTGTAAAACAATTCATCGAGGCAGAAAGAATGGGCAATTGGAATTTATATCTTGATACTATCCAGAAAATGTTGCCTTGAAGCGAGGTTGGAGCAAGCCTACTGTACTCCCAACTTCACTCCAATAAGAACTCTCAGAATAATAATAATAGAGAAAGAAATTCCTGTAAATCATAAAAACAGAATTAATAAACGTACTCTGAGATTACCAATGGCGAAAGAGAGGTGTGTCGTAATGATATATGAAACTAAGAAAAAATAGCATTTTTTATTACACATAACTGTGGGTAAACATCATAACAATTCACAATAAATGCGCGTATGGTATGAATAGATAGATACATGTTCCTAAGCGCAAGTTACAAAGTTACAAGTTACAAATAATAGTTCAATAAAAGTTCAATCACATGTTACTACTGTTATTAAATAAGTTCGTTACGTGTTAGCACCTTTAAGTATCATTTCCGTCAAGGTTTGTGTCAACAGAATTTAATAGCTAAATAGAATTAATAAAATGACAACAGACGTAAGTGAGTCGGTACTGTAATGCAGACACATAATTTGTTAGTCGCATTGGTCTCCCTAGTTTGAACATTTACTAAGTCGAACTCCTGGGTAGCTACCGAGGTAATTGCGCCCGAACGAACCCAAGTACAAAGTATGTAAGTCTTTAAACAGGTAGTTAGATACGGCGCGCCAAGGCGCATATACTATAAATTAGGTAACAAACACCAGGCAGCAATCAAGAAAAGCTAAAAAGGTAAAGTCCTCGAGCATAGTGAGCAGATGGCTCTGAATAAGCTAACAAAAACATGTAACATAGAAAATCAACATCAGTATAACAAACATCTACTATGGTCGTCGAGCCGCGCGCCTAGAACATCAGAGAATCTAAGTTAAGCTTAATTATAAAAAAAATGACAACTGCGAGACACCGAAGAGGGTAATAGAAACAGACTGACGTTAAAGACACCTAACATGATTGAATCGTAATAAAGACCGAAACCTGAAAACTATCGCTATGAATTCGGGCATAGCTTCGCCGAGTGTCTCCAGAATTATCCTAATGCTGCCCGGTGGACCGTCATCACTCCTAGTGAGCTCAGACAGTGATCAACACTCGAAAACCCGGGGTTTATATAGCCCGAAAAAGGTGCGCCGATAGAGGCGCTGAAGTCGCGGCGGAAAAGAGGGGAGGGACGAGAGGAGGGGTATGAGGGTGGAGTGGAGGGGAACTGAACAAAAAATGGAGGGGAGGAAGCGGGGATAGGAGCGCTGCGGGCGGCGAGATGGTGAAGCTTCGTTGCGACTCCGTTGCAGCCTTATTTTCATGCCAGTGGCCACTTCTTATATGCAAAGTCTTGCCACTTATATTTGCAAGATATGCTTGACTTGAAGGAAAGAATGACAGCTGAGGAATATAAACTTTTCACAACTAAAGGATACTTTACAATTCGACATTCCGACAAATTTTGGTGTGGTACGTGGTCAGATATGACGATTGAGCAATCGTTAATGAGGACTATGAAATGAGGACGAGGAGTCAAGGACAGCGTGCTTTCCAAGTGGACCTTAGGAATGGTGTTTCTGCACAATGTATGCGACGAAGTTGAAAAATTTTGCAAGGTATCTTTTTCCAGTTCTGAGCAGCATGTTGAAATGAGAAGCTCGCGGTTTAATTGTGATAATGACGGCGTAAGAAAACTAATGGATTTGTTGTGCCAACATTCTCCTTTTCCTGAAGTAAAGGAACTCAAGTCAATAAGCACTGGAATTATCGGAGATGAGAAGATAAATTGTCACATGTCTCAAGAAATTGTAAGTGCTGGCATTTTAAAAAACAACGGCGGGGACTTCTATACTGTCAAATTTAAACGGAATGACAGAGTGAAAGCACTTGGCGTTATGAATGCAGGCATCCGGATAGAAGATGAGATTATACCAATTAATCCATTATTAATTTTTCAAAGAATGTCCATTGCAAAAGAATCTGATAAGGAACTTGAAAAGTTCCTTACGTACGAACTTGCTCCTTTTCCATTATCGCTTTTCAATTGAAGCGGATGGCTTCATCGCCGATTCCGATGATAGCGCTCCTTCCCCTCCTTTCCCCTTCCTCTCCGAATGCTTTTCCCCTACATCCCCTCCTTTTCACCTCTCCTCCCCCTCCGGCCGTGACACCAGCGCTCCTCGTGTCATAGTTTCAGTGGCCTATATAAGCGCCGCGTAGCTTAATACAGTCGCTGGCCTCCTCTCTCTTGAGAAGGGAATCAGTCCGTCGGCACGCGTTGATTAGCTTATGGTCAGCACTCGGCGAAGCTATGCTTCTCTGCTTATTGAATATTAACATCTGCACTTAACAGTCACATCATTATGACGCTGCGTTGTCAGTTTAAAGACTTAAATGCTGTAGGAGTCCTGTGAAGATAGTTCGGGCTTTTTGTACAATTCAATCGCCGAGTGGCGGACAGGTTAAGGATAGGTTACATCTAGTTTCAGTGATGTGCGCAGTCGGAGGTGTTTACCTCCCGGCTCTATTACACTAGCTCAGTCCCAGTTGATCGTATGGCTCCTGCCTGGTAGTTTAGGGTATTACATTTTGGGTTAGGTGACCTGTCGTCTTTACTATCTTGTTTCACGCGTGGCCGACGTTTAGTTGTACTTATGTATTTTATAGGGAAGCATCTCATAAATGTTTTATTGTGTTAAAGTTATTTATCTGAGGTCACATCTAAGTCTAGGCCCGTTACGAGTTAGTAAGGCTAAGTTAAATGTCCGTTTGAGATATCATCATGGTAGAATTCGGTATTAAACACAATATCTAAGTATGTTATTATATTGTTGGGAGTGCGAAGTGTACATTTGTTTTGATTTAAGTACGTCTCTATGTCCTTGCGATTCATTAGTGTGCAAGAATCTTATTCACCAAAAGCATTGTAATTGATCTGAGCCTTAATTGCTCCCAATTCTAAGAAATTTGTAAAACCAAAGAGATATATATATTAATTGTTGTAATTAAGAAAAGGTTTAATAAAATAATCCTGGTTTATATAACTTTTGTTTCTCGATGTCGGTGCAGTTCCCCTTAAATTAAACAACGATTTCCTGCTGTGTTGGGTTAGGTTTATTAACTCGTGTTCTGTGTGCGAGTTCATTGTGGTCACACTGTGGCGTGCCGCAGTTTGGCTTCAAAGACTGCGCAACTCTGCTAGTAACAGCAGTTGAAAGTGTTGTTCTTGTTTGTTTCATGATGGCGAGCACGACTACAGTTGGAGTTAGCTGGGTGTACCAGTTACACAAAGAGGAGCTTCTGCAGTATCTCCAGGAAAATCAGTTGCCAGCGGAGGCTAGTGACACGGTCGCGGACTTGCGCGCAAAATTAGGTATGAGGCTAAATTCGCCCGTGACGGTAGTGACGAGGGGTGGCATAAGAACTACCAGGAGGAAATGCGTGTTAAGAGATGTCGTCACGACGTAGTTTCTGGGAATAAATCAGGTGACCAAGCATTGCGTTCACAGCGCGATTATAATTGCCCCGTGGCGGATCAACCATTTATACCTCGCACCCCCGCGACATGTCTACTCCGCCCCGGTCTCCCAACGCGCCCGCTGTAAGCGATCCCGTTGTTAACTCCGCTGCGCGCCGAGACAGTGGAGTACGCGCCGCGGTGCAGGTACCGGGTGCCGCAGAATATAACCACCAGCGTTGTGCCAACTGTTGCCAGTTTGGCCACGTTGCGGTGAATTGCCGAGCTCCCTACGTTAATCCTACCGATCGTAGATGCTTTAAATGTCATAGTAAAGGCCACTACCGATCTTCGTGTCAGGGAAACGGGGTTTGACGGGTAGCAAGAGAGGTAGGCGCCGTCGCTTTCTGGAAAAAACCTCTCGTAAAAACCTTTTGCATTTTCTCCCTGTTCAAATAGTAGGTAGTTTTTTTCCCTCTCTGGTTGATACCGGGGCTACTCGCTCGGTTATGAGTGAGCGCTTTGTGCAATGTCTTCGACATCAATTTCCTAATTTATTTCCATCGCATGCTTTTGTATCAGAGACCATGAAGTTATTTGTTGCAAATGGAGGGTGCTTAGTTTCTAATCAATCAGTGATACTTCACTTTAAAATAAAACAATTTTCGTGGTCATGGAAGTTTGCTGTTGTCCCAGGGATGTCACCAGAGCTATTTATTGGATTGGATTTTTTGGGAAAAACCCGCAGTGTTCTAGACCTGGGGAGGCACGAGTTGCGTTTTGATTTTGCGCCCAGTGTTAAAATCCCCCTGCGTTTTGACACGACTGCCAACCTGGTAGTTGTATGTCAGGATGTTTCCGAGGAGACTCGAGTTACCGCCCTTAGGGATCTTATAAATAAATTTTCTGATGTAATTACCACCAGGA
Organism: Bacillus rossius redtenbacheri; assembly: GCF_032445375.1. Taxonomy (NCBI): domain Eukaryota; kingdom Metazoa; phylum Arthropoda; class Insecta; order Phasmatodea; family Bacillidae; genus Bacillus; species Bacillus rossius. The sequence goes on from NC_086337.1 coordinate 13,678,031, forward strand.
TAGGTAAATGTGAAATATTTTATTACCATACCGATTCTATTTAAAAGATGAAACACCCGTCCGCAGCAAGTATTACAAAGTGTCGCCTCCCAAATTGCAAGCCATGCGCCAAATTGTTGAGAATCTACTTGCGGCTGGGGTAATTTCCCCCTCTACGTCTAATTTCAGCACGCCCACATTTCTGGTTCGCAAAAGCAACGGTGTAAGTTGGCGAATGGCACATAATTACATCCCGCTAAACAGGAAGATAGCAGACGAGGATGTGTATCCGTTACCTACCGTAGAGGGTGCATTACAGCAGTTAAGAAAGGCGAATTTTTTCACAGTGGTTGATCTAAACCACAGCTTTCACCAGTGTTTATTGGATCCCGCCTGCCGCAAGTACACCGCCTTTTCTACCCCTTTCGGCCACTTCGAGTTTAATAGGATTCCGATGGGTGTGACATTTGGTAGCCAGGCAATGAGCAGAATATTAGATCACATTCTCGCTGACCTAAAATATAAATACGTCTTCAATTACATTGATGACATTATTATCTATAGTAATACCTTTTCCGACCATTTAAATCATGTCACTGAAGTTTTGGAACGTCTGAGAAAAGCTAACTTAACTGTGAATCCAAAGAAAATAGAATTTGGCCAGACATCTGTAAAATTTTTAGGGTTTGTCATTTCACAGGGGAAACTCCTGATGAACCCTGAAAAGATCGCCCCTATTATTCAATTTCCGAGGCCTATTAATTTAAAAGGGCTGCAACGCTTCTTGGGCATGATTGGATATTTTTCCCGTTTTGTGGAGAATTATGCCTCTATATGCGCTCCACTAAATCTTTTGCGCAAAAAAGGGGTGGCATTTACATGGGGTGACGACCAGGAAAAATCCTTCCAGCAATTGAAAAAGGCTATGGCTTCACCACCTATTCTAATTCTCCCGGACTTTGACAAAAAATTTGCTGTCCAAGTAGACGCTTCTTCAATTGCCCTGGGCGCAGTACTCGGACATTTAGAAAATAATAAAATTCGTCCCATTGCTTACGCCAGCCGAACCTTATCGGAGTCAAAACGTAGACTAGGGGTTTATGAAAAAGAGGCTTTGGCATGCTTGTTTGCATTGGAAAAATTCGAGAGTTATTTGGACGCAAAAGAATTTGATCTGTTTACAGATAACCAGGCCCGAAGCTGGTTATTTAACCATCCGCATCAATTGTGTAAGCTTGGTCGGTGGATCCTGTGTTTGTCTAGATTCCATTTTACTATTCATCATGTTCCTGGTAAAGACAATGTCATTGCGGATTCCTTATCGCGCATGTTTTGTACGGATGAGTTCGAATCCAATCCTACAGAAAATTCTTGCGATTCCGAACATGTAGTAGCATTTAGAATTTTTCCTGAATCTTATTTTAACCTAAAAAACTGCCAACAAGAGGAGCCTTGGTGTCAGGAGATACTAAGTGAATTAAGGGCAGGAAAACAAATACCTTATGTATTAGAAAAGGACTTAATTTTTCATACGGGTATCTCTGGAAAAGCACGTCGCGCGGTGGTTCCGATTGTTCTGAGACCCATGGTTCTCACTTATTTTCACGCATCAGTGTTAGGATGTCACTTGGGCATTGAAAAGACCTTTTTACGTATTTCTAAACATCTATTTTGGCCAGAGCTTCGTGAGGATGTTCGTAAGTTTGTGCGCTCATGTTATGATTGTCAGGTGTCTAAACCCCCCCCCCATAATGCCAGGGTGGGACTGTACGCGGCCGACCCCCCGGTGGCGCCGTGGCATACCATCCACCTTGATATCTTCGGTCCCTTAACAAGATCTAAGAAAGGCAATATTTGCGTATTGGTAGTCCTAGATATTTTCACTAAGTTCGTAATTCTGTTACCTCTTCGGAACATGAAGGCAGAGTCAATAGTCAAAGCTCTTTCAGATCAAGTTTTTAAGTTGTTCGGGCCCCCGAACCTCATAGTCTCCGACAATGCCCCATACTTCCAATCCAACTCCTAAAAGAACTTTCTCTTCAAATGGGCAGCCAGACCTGTTTTCAGCTCACCATATTTCCCTCAGGGCAATATGGTAGAACGCGTTAACAAGGTGTTCAAGGGTATTCTGATTTCATTCTATCGTGAGGATCAGTCGTTGTGGGACTCGGACCTGGCCTTCATAAACGTAGGGTTGAACTCCGCCTGTCATTCTGCTACTGGGTTCCCTCCCTGCTTGCCCTTCTTGGGTTGCGACCTGACTCACCCACTCCTAAATCAGTGGGGTCTGCCGTCCATCGACTCAGGCCTGGATGCCAAAGTCTTGGAGAAGCTCAAAGTCTGTAGATTGTAATCTTCAGCGTGCTCGTCAATCAGTGGCAGAGGCCTATAATAAAAATAGATCTGAGACTAAATACCACGTGGGGGATCTAGTGTTATGTCGTTCATATCGGCTGCCTAGTTTAGCCTCTCAATTAAATGTTAAACTTTTGCCCCCATACGAAGGGCCGTATGAAGTGAATAAAATCTTAGGTCCTAAAACACTCCTGTTACGTTCTTGTAAATATATGAACAAGTATCGTAAATGTCATGTTAGTCAGGTGAAACCTTTTATAAGTTAAGGCCCCTTAGCGGCCCTCTTGTGTGTGCTTTGTCTAGTCATTATAGTATGTAGGGCGTGCGGCCCATGATAGGTTAGCGTAGCGTGACTATGTTTTACTAAGGGTTGTGAGAGTGTTTGTTTCCTTTATTGTGTGTGTTGGTGTTTGCGGCACCTTCCCCTTGTTTCAGCTCTACTGCTCTTCCATTTCCACTCTTCCCAACCTTGCGCGCTTTCGTCGTCGAGCCAGCGGTGGGATCGTCGGAGTCATTGCGCCAGCCATCGCCCGGAGACGTCCCAGCATGGGTTGCTGCACCCCCTCCCAATCAGCATAACTAGCCTGATGGAGACCGCCCTCCAGCTTCCGGTTGTTCTCCACATCGTTTTTTCCACCATCGCATCATCTTCTCCCCTCGCGGGAGCGTCGTGAGTTGTAGCGTGAGGACCGCTGTTCCATGATCCTCCGCGGCTCTTTGTGGCATCCCTGGTCGGGGTGCGCTTCGTTGCTGTGGATCGGCTGATGTGAACGGTGCCTCGCTGGAGGGTCCTTGATCGAGGCTTCAAGATTGGGTTCTCGTGGGACTGCCTGCCACTCGCCAGAGCCCCACTCAAGAAGTGTACCATGTATCTCACACATGTATTCACCAGTTAAGCATTCTGGATCCTGGATGGACTGGCCGATGTTCCATGGATTATTAGATTGAGACAGGATCTAACAGTTGGACAGTTATTAAGCAGTTTCTTCTCTTCGTGGGCGGTTTCTCAGGCAAGAAGAGTTTAGAGAGGGGGAGTTTAAGCGGATGGCTTCATCGCCGATTCCGATGATAGCGCTCCTTCCCCTCCTTTCCCCTTCCTCTCCGAATGCTTTTCCCCTACATCCCCTCCTTTTCACCTCTCCTCCCCCTCCGGCCGTGACACCAGCGCTCCTCGTGTCATAGTTTCAGTGGCCTATATAAGCGCCGCGTAGCTTAATACAGTCGCTGGCCTCCTCTCTCTTGAGAAGGGAATCAGTCCGTCGGCACGCGTTGATTAGCTTATGGTCAGCACTCGGCGAAGCTATGCTTCTCTGCTTATTGAATATTAACATCTGCACTTAACAGTCACATCATTATGACGCTGCGTTGTCAGTTTAAAGACTTAAATGCTGTAGGAGTCCTGTGACGATAGTTCGGGCTTTTTGTACAATTCAATCGCCGAGTGGCGGACAGGTTAAGGATAGGTTACATCTAGTTTCAGTGATGTGCGCAGTCGGAGGTGTTTACCTCCCGGCTCTATTACACTAGCTCAGTCCCAGTTGATCGTATGGCTCCTGCCTGGTAGTTTAGGGTATTACATTTTGGGTTAGGTGACCTGTCGTCTTTACTATCTTGTTTCACGCGTGGCCGACGTTTAGTTGTACTTATATATTTTATAGGGACGCGTCTCGTAAATGTTTTATTGTGTTAAAGTTATTTATCTGAGGTCACATCTAAGTCTAGGCCCGTTACGAGTTAGTAAGGCTAAGTTAAATGTCCGTTTGAGATATCATCATGGTAGAATTCGGTATTAAACACAATATCTAAGTATGTTATTATATTGTTGGGAGTGCGAAGTGTACATTTGTTTTGATTTAAGTACGTCTCTATGTCCTTGCGATTCATTAGTGTGCAAGAATCTTATTCACCAAAAGCATTGTAATTGATCTGAGCCTTAATTGCTCCCACTTCTAGGAAATTTGTAAAACCAAAGATATAAATATGTATATTAATTGTTGTAACTAAGAACAAGTTTAATAAAATAATCCTGGTTTATATAACTTTTGTTCCTCGATGTCGGTGCAGTTCCCCTTAAATTAAACGACGACTTCCTGCTGTGTTGGGTTAGGTTTATTAACTCGTGTTCTGTGTGCGAGTTCATTGTGGTCAAACTGTGGCGTGCCGCAGTTTGGATGAAGGCATGCGCAAGTGCGTTAAATCTTCTCTATATAAGGCATTTGAGCAATATTCTGGAGATATAAATTTTGAAGATGCTATGTATGTCATCGATGGAGGATACTTATTGCACCAAGTCGTTTGGAATCGCGGTGAATTGTTTTCATCCATTTGCAATAACTACGTCGCATTCGTTCGATCGAAATATCACTCCAACGCCATTGTCATATTCGACGGATATCCGGAAGATGTAGCAGGCCGTAGCACCAAATATGTGGAGCGATCATGACGATCACGGAAACATGCTTCAGTAGACATTCTTTTTGACGAGACAATGATCCCGACTGTGTCACAAGACAAATTTCTGGGAAACGATGCAAACAAGAACCGTCTCATTGGAATATTGAAGTCAAAATTTGAAGCTGCGAACTTCATGGTCAAGGAAGCCACAGAAGATGCAGATACGGTAATAATCAATACGGCAATAATCAATACAGTGTTTCATGTACATTTGATTCCGTAATAGTTGTCGGCGAAGATGTAGATCTGCTTATTCTTTTGACGGCTCTATCTACGCGTTCAAACATATACATTCTCAAACCCGGAAAAGGAAAAATTTTGCAACAAATATATTCAACAAAAAGTATCATAGACAAAAAAACAGCAGATAACATTTTATTCTTAAACGCCTTCAGTGGCTGTGATACAACACCAGCACACTTCAATCAAGGAAAAATAAAATGTATAAATGAACTCCGAAAAAACTCACATTTAAACGAGCTTGTCCAGGTATTTAAAAACCAAAATGCTGACCCAGAGATCATTGCTAAAACTGGAGACCGCTTCCTTATTGCATTGTACGGTCACAGTGGGGTCAAAAGTATGTCGTTAAACAACTATAGATACAGATGCTTTACAAAATCAGCATATAAAAATAAATTTGATATTGCATCGCTTCCACTGACAGAAGCAGCAGCACGACAACATTCGTTCAGACTAATCACCAGGTGAAGCAGTGGTATGGATTGGATCAAAACGCAGAGTGATGGGGATGGGAAAAAAAACAAAAAAATGGTCTAATTCCTGTCACCAAACCACCAGCTCCGGAAACATTGTTAAAAGTTATTTCTTGTAAATGCAAAAAGGGATGTCGGGGAGGCTGTGGATGCATGAAGGCTGGATTAAAGTGCTCCGTTATTTGCACTAATTGCAATGGTACATGTGAGAATTTGCAAGTTTCACTACAAGATATAATAAGGTAATACCTTATAGCAAAGAAAAACTCACATCAATTTATTAGATGTATTGATATTTATTCATTATTCTATGATTAATTTTACTTATTCAAAACCAATATGTAAAGCTTGTTGGTATCACCTGCTAAATTATGCTATGGACAAAAATATGAGGTTTTGTTTTATTAAAAAAAAGAAAAACATTCTGGAGAACGAAGTTTGAATTAAAAGAGGATTAACATAACTATTGTACGAGGGATAAGTTATTGAGTACAAACAGTCTTAATTACCACTAAAATTGTGAAATTTATATCACTATTGCTGATGAACGGTTTACTATGTGAAGTGCTGAGAAAATATTGATAATATTTTCATAATATTAACGTTGGAAGATGGCCAGACGACTACAAAAACTTCGTCCTTGTGAGAATTTGGAAGAAGCTGCTTTTGAGTTTGTAGAACTCTTCTATTTATATTAATTTCAAGTTTGTATCTCTCCCTCGGTGTCTACTGTTGGATTTGGATAATATAATATTGGATAATTTTCTATTGTGACCGTTTACAAAATTAGTGCATATCTAAATGAAGAGGCACTATCATACCGGCAAATTCTGAAGGCATCCTTACATTATAGACATTATTGTGAACAAGAACGTTAAATTGTATGACGGCAAACTATCTTCAAGAGTAGCAGATCGTCGGGATCAACATGGTTCCACTACTTCAGACGTTTTTCTGGGCTGTACGTGATTTGCAGTAAAGGTTGAACGATTTGGTCGACATTACCACCAAAAGTGTAATACATGTAAATCATTGGCTTCAAGGTATGGTTTTGGGTTATGTTTGTTTAATTATAGAATATTCAGATTAGTTATATTTTGGTGTTTTGAGTTAATCGTGCGTTTAGCATTTAAATTATATTTTTAGTACAGCTGAGCGTACTAGTACAATTTGTACACATGTAAATTTGCTAGCACCATCTGACAGTTAATTTAGATAATTAGTTTTCTTTTCTTTGTTGATTTTGCCCTAACAAAAAGCTCAGTGGTTCCTGTAATGTTAATAAGATTCTCAATTTTACTTTTATTTTTCTACCAGAGTTTTAGTCAGAGTGCACAAAGTTGACTATTAATCCTTGAATTAACTTTTGCTTGCTTCAAGTCAACTTACAATTTATTTAATGTGAATTCATACACAAGTGAGACTGTTTACCAGATCTCTTAATATTCTTTGAAAGCTAATGTTCTACTGATTGTGTTATTTAAAATATCGTCATATAAATTCCATTTTGGGATTAAATGTGTGCAAACATTCCTTAATGATAAAGATTAGTGTCACTTTGGATAATTTTCGATAAAATAAGTGTTAATACATTAAATTTCTTTCATCGTATATTGTTATCCTTTTTAAGACTCAAAGGTAATCAGTCAGTAGATTTTGCATTTTAAATTTTCACACGGCGCCCAAAATATTTAACCAGTTTATATGTTTTAACCCAGTAATACAGACCTTTTAATTACTTGGGTTAGTTTTCTGAGTGAGTGTTGGTCCTCGAGTGTTTAGTCCGAGAGGCTACATAAGCATATATGCCCGTAGGTTACCAACCCTTACAAAGATAGCGATGAAGAGGAAGAAACGGAGACTGTTCTCGAGCAAACCTATGACGAAATTGAGGAAAAAGTTGATTACATCGAATCTGATAACCTTATCGCAGATAACATGGAAGAAATTTCTGTCTGTGATGTTTTGCTCGGTTCTGAAGACGAACTCGCATAACCTGGTCCATCAGGGATGACGAAGCGAAGGAGAATGCACTAAATGTCATCATTAGTGTAATACATGTGGATTAGGCCTACTGGGGGTACCACAAAAAAAAACGCACCACTAACTCTACCTCATGGCGGTGTAGAAATGAGTTTTTGCGCTAATACGAGTGTTGGAGTAGACTTTGCGGCACTAGTACGCTTAAACTATCAATTTTACGATAAAAATTTTATTAGATAAATTGTAGGAAATTTTCTCTAGTTTAATTTATCTTATAACTATTTTCATCATAAAATGAGTAGGAAAGGAGATATTGTCAAAAAACTGTTTTTGGGCGCCATTTTTTCAATATGGCGGCGGGAGCGGCAAAGATACAAGGTGGCAAAGTAAAAATTCGAAAAGAGCATGTCAAAATCTATAAAAATACCAATTTTCAAAACTTCCGGAAAACTTTCCAGGTAAAACTACCAAATGACTGGACTATTATGACAAATTGCTGGAACATCGTGTAGACAAGCATGCAACAAGAGGAGAAATGCTCTTACCTTTCCCCCAACAAAATAGCCGCCATTCTTTGCCGCCACTTCCTCAAACTTGGGCATGTAGTACGGCACTACAGTTTCCAGCACAGGACCTTTCTTCTTCTCCTTCAATTCCTCGTCAGGTTCGTAGAAGAAAGCCCATATTTCTGTAGAACAACCACCACACATATTACTACCACATTCAATCAATCAAATTCAAACAAATACAATAGCAACCATTAGATAAGAGTTCTTGGCACTGTAAAGTTTCTGTCTTTATTAATAGTGATATTAATGAAGTTTTCAACCCAACTAATTTAGCACAAGTGTTCAATCTAAATAGCTTATCAGCATTATCTTTCTAACAAAAATACTATGGGCCATATGCAGATATCTTCCTTTTTCTTTAAGGCTACATTAAATCAAAATATTTATATCTGTAATAATTATATATTCAGCCTTCCTTACTTAAGGAGTCCTTTTCTTCAAGAAAATAAAGTGGTCAGAAATAAGGCCGCCATAACCCCACCTTGAGACTTCCTTAATTAAAATGGCCACAGATTTTTGAAACAAATAAATGAATTGATTAATTAAACTTGTAAGTCAATTTTGATAGAAATTGTGATTATTGCTATTGTAAACAACGATAATTTATTAAAATGAACATGTGAGAAGAATTACATTGCATGATTAAAATTGTTAAATATTCTAGTGTTAGACCTCAACAGTATCTCGCCCAGACTCAGTGTGGTGAGGAAGTAGGAGGTGGGGGATGCGAAACCAGAACCTGACTGGACGGAACGTTGGGCGCCACTTGTTACGGGGGCCGTGGTCTCTGATATTTAATAACTAAGTTTTCGATGCGTGCTCGGGTTTTATGGGCGCCACCGTACCACGGGCACGTACCTATGTGAGACTCTTTACCAGGGTCGTGACGTCGCCCATGTGAGGCGTAATTTTAATTCCCCCCTTGAAAACAACCTAGCACTAATTCCTGCCCGCTCTCAGCGTCGGGCACGCTATCCCCTACGCAGTGGGCTCATAGGCATCCCACACACCATCACACTCCACGTGGTCACACATATTTAAAAGAATGAAATAATACGGTTAGATTTACACACCTGATTTATTCGGCCAACTCCACTCACACGTACACGATTAAACTGCATAAAACGCCCGCGGCACGAATCGGTTTAAGTGTAGTGACCCACCCCGTGGTCACACCTCGAATTACGTATTACATGTGGAAAAAGACCGATACTGGTCGCAAGGTAATTAATTAAGCAGTCCCCCGACCGAGAGGAGCTCCGAGGACTAAACGAAAACGATTTGGAAAAGAATTAACGTGGAACAGAATTACTTAGCGGTGAAAACAAGCGGTGAGGTCCCCGTAGTGCTGAAGCGTCTGCTCTCAGTCGTTGATGGCGGAAGACTGGGATGAGCTCATGGCTCTGCTAGCCTAACATGGCGTCCTCCCGCCGAAACAATTGCAGTTAAAGACATTTCTGAATTCGTGCCACGGGAAACTAAAGTAACATTAAAAGGATGATTGAAATATTACGTGACATTTTCTGAATAATGAAAAAGGATAATACAAATTACAATTATTAAGAATTACATTTAAATATTGTCTGGCTTCGGCTTCCGTCGGGTATATCTGGAAACGCTCTTATATTTCAATACACACTTTTAATTAAAAGTACATAAAAACCTTTCCGGCCAATCTGCCGTCACGTTGCACACGGGAAACATTAAAACAAATTACACATTTGACTTTAATTATATTTTAGGGGTGCGGCACACTGGCTCTACAGCGCCCTCTTGCCGGGCGAACACACACGCACGCACACGTACGCACGGGTAGGCGGGAGGTTTGAATGGAGGGTGGGTGGTGTTTGGGCGGTGGCATATCGGACTTAAAAGGGGCCGCAGGCCCGGACGATGTCAGTTTAAAGAAAATAATTTAAATTTTATTTACTAAACGTTAACTATTTGATCATGGCAGCTACGTTTGCCATTGTAAACAACCTAATTTTTTGTTTGTGCTACCTGCCATGGTAAACCATACGGCCATAAACCAAATCTTTGGTGACGTGAAAGTGAAAATTAAGATGTTTCACACATGGAGGTAAGAAGTTAGGGAGTGGTTGTTTGGTGTGGATGCTGAAGTCATTTTGCTTTTTGGGACACGCCCACTAATGAGACCAAAACAAACGGCGAATACAAGTTTGAAATGGTGTTTTTAATGAAATAAAACAATGACGTGTTGTGCTTATGGTTGTACAAATAGGCTAGCGAAAATGCAGACTGGAATTACATTTCACAAGTACGTTTATATCAAACCAGGAGCTTCTATAATTGAAGTGGTGAGAGGAATAAGAGAAGACAAGACATGTCTCAAGAAAGAAGATGAGGTAGTTATAGTAGCAGGTGGAAATTACATTTTCAAGAAAGAATCAAAAAATGTGTATCTCAGTTTGAAATCTGTATTACCTTCATTATGTAACACAAAAGTGGCGGTATGTACAATCCCACACAGATTTGACTTGATGGATCTTTCATGTGTCATGTGTAAATATAGAGATAAGGAAAACTAATGAAAAAATTCTGACTCTCTGTAGTAAGTACAATTTTGTACGAGTAATAGATGTTAGGGATTTTCCTAGAACATGTTTTACAAGGCATGGATTGCATTATAATAAGAATGATAAGAGAAACTTAGCCTCTAAAATTTTAAGTAATATATCTAGTAAGGTAGTCAATAACAACATAATTCAATTACCTTGGGTTACAGTTCAAAAAAACTAATTACAAATACAATGGACCATCCAAATTCTAAAGAAAACTATAAGAATTGATGTTAATTTTATACTATATCCTGTAACAGAGAGAGGTTGCAAAAGCTATTGCGTTATTAAGTAATAAAACATCAATGGATTTTTATAACTTATCATCTTTTATTATTAAAAAATGTACAAAACAAATTTGAATTCCAATAACTCATATCATAAATGCTTCAATAAAAGAAGCTACTTTTCCTGACAGAATGAAAATTACTCAATTAATACCTTTATATAAAAAAGGAAGTAGAACCAATGTTAACAATTATAGGCCAATAAGTTTACTTCCAATTTTTTTCAAAAATACATGAAAAAATTATGCATATAAGACTAGTAAAATTTCTTGAGACTTATAATATTTTACATCCTCACCAGTTCGGCTTTCAAAAAAATAAATCAACCGCATTGGCTATTTATCAGTTAATTAAAACTATATCAAATAATTTAGATTCTGGAGTCCATGTATATGGTGGTTTTTTGTGATTTGTCAAAGGCTTTTGATTCAGTTAACCATTAATAATTACTTAATAAACTTGAACATTATGGTATAAGAGGAAATGAACTTAAATTATTTAGCTCTTATTTAAAGAAAAGGTACTATTAAATCAAAATGAGGGAGGTATTTACTCGGACTGGGGATATATTGATAAGATTTATTTCATGCAGAGACACATGGTAATTCAAAATGTTACACTATTGTTACACTACGATTTAATACACATCTTGGTCTTTACATCCACTCATAGATAACTGCCTCCCTCGTCGTCTGTACCAGAAGTACCAACTCAATAGAAAAACATAACATTTCTCAAACAGTTTAACACTCCCCCTCAAGTTAAACATTTTAATGACAGTTGACAGAAAAATTTTAACTTGACACAATATAAACCCTTCAACAGAAAAATTTTAATTTCAAAGCTTCTCTAAAGTATATAAACTTGTTCAGTCCCAAAGCCTTTGTGAAAATGTCACCTACATTTTCTTCTGTGTTTACATACTTAAGGGTGAGCATTTTCTTTGTAATAACATCCTTTAGAAAATGCATCTTGATGTCAATATGTCTTGACCTCTTGCTATTCTCGAAACTTACAGCCATGTTAATCGCACTCTGATTGTCTGTGTATAAGGTGGGTATCACGGTATTGTTCTCGAAATCTTGGAGCACACCTTGAAGATAGAGAAGATCAGCAGTTGTTGTTGCACATGACACGTATTCGGCTTCTGCTGTTGATAGTGCTACTGCTGACTGTTTCTGTGATGACCAAAGAATAGGATTTTGTCCATGAAAAATTACTGAACCGCTGGTGCTCTTACGATCTGTTGTGTCTCCTCCCCAATCTGCATCAGAGTAGGCACACAAGGTTTTGTCCGAACTTGTTTCAAAAGTCAGACACACTTCACTAGTTTTCTTCAGGTATCGCAGTACTCTTTTACCAGCAGTCCACAGTTGGTTTGTTGGTTTATGTAAATGTCTGCTCAAAAATGATGTGGCGTAGGCTATATCTGGTCGGCTTACAGTAGCCACATACATGAGCGAACCTACAAGTTCTCTGAATGGCAGTTGAGCATTTACAGGTTCTTTTGTGTCAATCTGGAGATTATTTTCCATTGGAGTATTTGCCCCTTTGCAGTCCTGCATCTTAAATCTCTCCAACATTTTGCCAATAAGTCTTGTTTGTGAAATCTTCATTTGATTCCCATTCCTTATTATATTGGTTCCCAGGAAGTCCTTTGGTTCCCCCAGATCTTTAGCATTGAACTCTGTTTGTAAAGACTGTTTTAATTTGATGCACTCGACTGATTTTCCTGTAATTAACATGTCGTCAACCCAAACAATTAACCACACATTTTCACCTTTGTACAAGCAGAAATCACAGTTTGATCGTTGCATCCCAACAGTTTCCATAAAGTTATGGAATCTTTCATTCCATTTTCGTGGAGCTGACTTGAGACCATAAAGGCTCCTGACAAGTTTCAATACTTTCCCTGGCTTATTTATCACACCTTCTGGTGTTTTGATGTATACATCCGAGTCTAAGATGCCGTTGAGAAACGCGGTAGGTATGTCAAGTTGATGAATTTCCCACATGTTTGAAAGAGCAACTGACAGGAATAGTCTTACTGTAGGCAGTCTAGCCACAGGGGCATAAACATTGTAAGATGATTTTTCCTGAAACCCCTTTGCCACAAGTCTCGCCTTCTTCGTACCATCTTGCTTTGTTTTAAACACCCATTTTGTGTCTATGGCCTTTTCTCCTGGAGGTAGGGTGACTGATGTCCAGGTTTCATGTTCTTCCAGAGCTTGAATTTCATTTTTAATTGCCTCTTCCCAACCTTCGCCTATCTTGATTGCCTCGGCATAGTCCACTGGTTCACCAGCACATAGGCAGTAGGCAATGTGAAGTTCATAGTCATTGAGTCTACTTGGTTGAACAATTTTCCTTTTTGTTTTTCTCGATATTTGGTTTCCTTGGTTTTTGAATCCATGAAAATCTTCTTCGCTATCACTTGTTCCGACATTCACATCACTGTTATCTGGCTGAATTTCTTCAAAGCGTGAAAGACTATGCTCTTCTGTTGCCCCTTCTATGGGCAGAGGGTTTTCTTCAGTCACAGATGAATCTTTGTTGAAAAACACATCATCCTCATCAAACACAACATCTCTGGACTGTACAATTTTGTCTTCTTCTGGATCCCAAAGCCTGTAACCCCCTCCACAATAGCCCACAAGCCTCATGCACTTACTTTTAGGATTCAGCTTATTCATCCTGGGTAAGGTCACTACCCAGGATTTTGAGCCAAAAACTTTCAGTTTTTCCATGTTCCTTTCTCCATACCAGTAATCTGCAGGTACTTTGCCCTTCGGCAGAGACATGGTGGGACATCTGTTTAGTTCATAAGTTGAAGCAAGTAGTGCATCTTTCCACATATGTTTAGGTAGGCCTGTTTCTACAAGTTTTACTCTTGTTTTGTTCAGTAAGGTTTGGTTCATTCTTTCAGACACTGGATTTTGTTGAGGAGTATATGGCATAGTGTATTCTAGTATGATACCTTTACCCTTGCAGTAGTTCTTGAAACTATTACACACATACTCCCCCCCATTATCACATCGTATTCGTTTGGTTTTGAGCCCAAACTGAGTTTTAATCAACCTTACAAAATCAATAACATTCTGTGATGCTTCATCTTTGGATTTCAAGATCTTAACAATAGTAAAGTGTGAATAATCATCAATTAGTGTCTGAAAATATTTTTCCCTATCCTTAGTTGGTGGATTTATCGGACCACATATGTCTGAATGAATAAGATCTCCAATGTTATCTGATGACTTATCATGAGCAGGAAATTTAAGTCTATTCATTTTCCCTTGTATACAAACACTGCATTTGTCTTCGCTATATGGAAGAGCTATAATTTTAAGTCCATTTCTGCCCAAATGACCAAGCCTTCTGTGCCATAGATTATTGTTGACATGGAGGTTACAACTTTCATTTTCAAACTCAAAACTAGCTACAAATAGGTTTCCTTGCAACTCACATTCTATTGGGAAATTGCTATTGGTTACTATAGTTGCACGACTCTGTGTGAAAATTACTGTGTTTCCTTTAGAATTGAGTTTTGAGACAGACAGTAAATTGTGAGACAATCCCTCGACAATGAGAGCATGTATGGTTACAGTTCTATCCGCATATTTGAGACGTATAATGCCTTTGCTGTTACTTGTTAGGGTGGAACCATTTGCTACTTTTATGGTTACTGGATACTTAAGAAATTCAACTTGTATCATGTGCTTTTTAAGTGAATCTTGAACCAAGTGTTCTGTGGCACCAGAATCTACAATGAAGTTTATTTTCCCTGTTGCGCTTATGTTTACTTCAGAAGAGAGAGCAACGAAAGAAATTTCAGATTCAACATTATTTACATATGCTTGATGTGATACTAATTTACTGTCAGTGGGCTTACCTTGATGTTCTTGATCACCATACCTGGGCCTGCCTTGACCGTAACCCCTTTTGCTGAACCATCCTCTTCCTCGTCCTCTTTCAGGGGTTGTATTTTTGCTAGGGCAATTTGAAATGAAATGCCCTAAGCCATTGCAACCAAAACATCGCCTATTGGTACGTTCTCTTGCGCTGAACGAGCATTCACTATCACTTATCACTACGTTTGTATTCTTCATCTTGAGTTCTGCATCCAGAAGTCTACTCTTGACAAACTCTACAGTCAAGTTATCGGTGATGGTTTCCAGCGCTGTTACAGTTGTTTCGTAAGGAGACGGCATGGTCAATAAAAGATGACACACTTTGTCACTCTCGTCCATTTTGCTACCCGTTTCTTCTAGTTCACGTATCAAACGGTCAAACTGTTGAAAATGTTCCTCTAATTCAGTTCCGTCTTTGCACTTTAAACTCAATAACTTTCTTCTCACGTACAGTTTTGATAAAATCGTCTTCCTTTCAAAAATGTTTTTCAAACACTTCATCATTTCATAGGCGGACTTTGCATCTTTAACATACTCGATATGTCGGTCAGTTAGACACTGTACTATAATTGACCGAGCTTTTGCATCCTTCACATGTAATGCCTTTTCATCTTGTGGTGTTAGTTCTTTACACTTTTCCGTTATTTCGTCTTCCAGCACTTCCTTACACTGTTTTTCGTCCAATAAACATTCCACTCTGAATTTCCAATTTGAGAAATTTGTCGCAGATAACTGAGGAAGATTGTTGTGCAATGCAGCCATCTTGTCTTCTTCTGCGGCGACTTACCGTTTCCAAGACATTTGTAGTTTTAAATATATCTCCCTACATGTGCCATAGCGAATTTTTTTTTTTTTTTTCTCCCACTTTCACGGGCTGGGCCCATAACCTGATAAGATTTATTTCATGCAGAGACACATGGTAATTCAAAATGTTACACTATTGTTACACTACGATTTAATACACATCTTGGTCTTTACATCCACTCATAGATAACTGCCTCCCTCGTCGTCTGTACCAGAAGTACCAACTCAATAGAAAAACATAACATTTCTCAAACAGTTTAACATATATTAAATCCGGGGTACCACATGGAAGTATATTGGGGCCCTTATCATTTTTACTATATGTTAATGATTTACCTTATCAAACGGATGTAAATATAATATCTTTTTCTGATGACACAAATCTTCTTATAACTGCAGAAAATATATTGGAATCAAAAAATAAAACTGAATTTGAATTAATTAACTTGAATGGTTTGATGCAAATAATTTAAAACTCAATATAAATAAAACAAAATTTATTAAATTTGGTAATAAAAGACTGCTCGATCAAGTATTATCCAAATTTCAGGATCAAGCGATAAGTCAAACTGAATCAACTAAATTCTTGGGCTTACATATTGATGATAAATTAAAATGGAATGAACATATCAATTAAACTATTCATAAATTAAGTAAAGCTTGCTATGCCCTCAGAATTCTTAGCCAAATTATAGACAGAAATTCTCTACGAACTGCATACTTTGCACTTTTTCACACAGACATGATATATGGTATTGAAATATGAGGTAATTGTAGTAATAGTATTAAAATTTTTAGATTGCAAAAAAAAAAAAAGCCATACATATTATATGTTTAGCTGATACAATAGCCTCATGTAAACCTTTATTTACTAAGTTGAATATATTCCCTTTTTTTTTCGAAATATATTTATAGGTTGCTCTTATAGCTAATATAAATAATTTTGTAGAATCTGAACATACTGGACCATATATCACAAGATATAACTATAAACTGAAACCAAAATTCCACAACACAACTTTATTTTCAAAAGGAATACATCTTAGAGGTATAACACTATTTAATAAACTACCTAAAGAAATTATATTACTACAAAATTTTAATGAATTCAAAAAAGTTGTTAAATACATCAAAGGAAAAAAATATTTATTTAGCTGGTGAAATAAAAACCTTGTAATGACAATGTAAATAATATGTAATTTGCTATATAATTAATAGAACACCCTATACATTATTCAGAGTATATTAAATTATTTATATGTACTGTTTGTTGTGTTGTGTAAATTGTGAAAATTGTAAAATTTGTGGTTATTTGTTGAAAGTGTAGAATAGCAAAATTATTTATAATTGTAAACTTGATTATTTTATTGCAATTTTAACTATGTTTATTTTTTGTTTATAATGTGACAAGGCCTATCTATATCTCTTGAGCTGTTGGCTCCTGTGGGGGTCTGCAGGTGGATTGAAAAAAAATATAAAAAATAAATAAAATAGATTGTATTATATGGATGAAACCATAATATATTTTTCATTGATTTTTGTTGTCCAAATTATATAAATTTATATAATGTCTTGTTATTTGTTAATAAATTATAGTTTTTACTTCAGTACATCTTGTTTTGTAGTTGATTTAGCATAATTTCACCCTATTTTAAATTTGCAACACATTTCTTAATACATACATGTGCTACCAGCTTGCTTGTACCAAAGCCCAATAATGTACCAATTTTATCATCAACGATTATAAGACTTAACTTAAAAAATATGGTGAGGAAATGGATGAGGAGAAGTGATTTAATCTGTAAAACATTTCACTTTTAGTTTTATGCAGTGTGGTTTAGTATTATCTTGTTCCAAAATTCCCTCGGAGTAACTTTTTCGTAATTAAAGTAATAAAAATCAATTTCGAAAATTTTTCTTTCGAAGTATAGTCAAATATGGATAGTGTTTGATTAGGCTAGGTTAGTTACATTAAAAGTACTTTAATACACTGGATTGTTGGTTAAGTTAGTATAGCTACATTAAAAATGCTGTAAAATATTTTTAGTGTTTTTCAGGGATTACTAATTTAAGATGTAGCTATCATGACCTAACCAGTTGCCAGAGGGAAATGCTGAAAATTCATTAATTGCACAGAAAGATAGAGGTGGACTAACATATCCGTCTAAGGACGTGCAAAGTATTTGTAAGACGAAAAGACATTTTTTTCCTCTTTGAATCAGCATATGCATGACATGTCCCCATTGAATAATCATATTGTTTATTTGACAAAAGCAGTTTCTGATAAGTATATTTGTATAAGTTTCAATTATTTTGCTAAGAATATAATTTAAACTAGTGATTCTGTTCTAAACATGTTTACATAGACAATTTTGTTTAAGGGTCAATGAGAATTTTTGCAGTCAAACTTCTAGTAGATATGTATGTATTCTTCCTTTTGAGCTTCAAGTTATATTGTTATTCCATTCAAGAATAACTGTTTTACGTATTACAAATCAGAAACATAAGTATTTTTTGTATTTATATTCAATCTTAGTAAGGATTGATTGGTTATTGCTACATAGTATTTATGTGTGTCATCAAGTAAGGGAAACCAAAAAAAAATCTTGGCAAAAATAATTAGGTTTCCTAGAAAAAATTTCTATGAACTAATTTTTGCAAATCTATAGTTGAATGGATATGAATATTAGGGAAATTGTGGGTAAATATTGGCCCCTATGAGAACATAAAAAAATACAAAAATATAATTTTCAAGTTAAATATATCTTCACTAGCATTTTCTAATCCTCACTGATCTCAAAGAAGCTTAAGGCACACATTCAAGGCTAAAATTGTGGGATGAAAAATAATTAAAACGTAGACAGTATAAATATATAATACTTGGAATCGCTATAGTAAAAAAAGTTGCAAATGTAGTAATCAGGCAACATTGCTGCAGGTAGGCATGTGTGCCCTCTGTTATAACTGTTACTTTACAGTACTGGCTCCTAAAGTGAAATATTTGTGCAAAGGACTAATTAAGCTCTGAAGAAACTACTGGTATGTTAACATTCGTGAGGCCATTGCTCTATATATATATATATATATATATATATATAGAGAGAGAGAGAGAGAGAGAGAATTTAAATATCAGTTAATTTGTTCATTTCGTTTACAGTAACATGTAGGTAATAAGCTAATATCTTTAACATTGTAATAGTCCGATAATAGAAATGACGAAAAAAACCCTACCTGAATGCTGTTAAGTAAGCAATTAATTAATTTTATAAACCATTTAGTCATTACATATATCGGGATTTATTGCCTTATTTCTACTAAAAAATCACATGTTACATACAGTCTTGCAAGACAACATTATATTTTATTTCATACACTTAACAAGATAAACTTGCACATATGCATCGTTGGTAGCTAATATCGGATTAACAAAATACAGTATTCTGCATTTAAATGCATTGCAACCAGTGATGTTTTGCTTGCACAAGGGGGCGTGGTCGTTTTTTTTTTTGACTTCAACTGTTAACACTGCAGAGATTACACACACCTACTCCCAACCTTCTTAAGAGGCCGTGTCACAAATTTGCGCTCCTATCTATATCAATGTTATTTTAAAAGGCAGTTATTCTCAAAGTCTATAAGAGGTAGGGGCCGGAAATTTTGCCTACTGAAAGTATACAATACACTTAACATAACCGCTTTTTTCAAATTTAGTTATCATATCATATATTATTTCTGTGATGAAAATAATATTATCAATATTCTGTTTTGTCCAGATACAGTAAAATTTTGCTTATATTTATAATTATTTAGCAAAAACTGAAAATACCATTTAAATGTATTGCACATTACCTTTCGATCAGTGTCTTCATGATCATGATGGGTTTAAAAACCTGGGTGTAATCAAGTCTTTAACTATTACATGACAACATTTATACTTAATAATTTGGAGATAGGCCTTTTCTATCCTCAGCCCCTGAGCTTTTACAATCTGGTCTGGAGACCAACCTGGCACTCTTTAACCATCCCAGGGGTCTCCGATTGCACATCCCATCAAAAAAAAAAAGCTGTTCGTTCATTTGTTTTTGTGTTCGAGCGAAGGTTTACTTCTCCACAAGTGCCACAGACTTCACACATTTATGCCAAGGGAATATTCCGCTGATGTGACGCCATACGAATGTATTATTCGAGACCATACAACTTTTTTGTTTGTCATCGGGAAGAAATAAAATCATGGAGTTTTTTATACAGGGAAAAAATGTTGTTTATCAAGCAAGAGTGGGGTGTTTATTTCAACTAGAAGAAAGAAAAACCGAGGGGAAAGTTTGCAGAAATGGAGATGCAAGGAAAAATTTAAGTAAGTTTTTTACCATATTAACATTAATAGATAGTAAATTGTCAACATCAGCTAAGAACATTAAAGATAATCAAGAGATCACACAAAACTTGTACAAATTAAATTAAAAGCTATATCCATAATGTAACGTCGTGTGCAGAATGCCAGTGCTGAGAACAGTTTTACCCTCTAGGTTTATTATCATGAGAAATTGCTTTACATCTTCCCTTGACCACAATAATCCAACGTTAAATTAGTTTAGGCTCTGTTGGTGTTATAATTGCAGTTTTATCATGTTATATTTGAAGATAATGAAATGGCTAAGAAACAAGGTTAGGAACAACAGGCAACAAAGAAAATATAATATGTATACTGCCTCTTATTTTATTGTCACTGACACAATTCGGAGTGCCATCCTAGTGTGTGAGTGTTTGAAGTGAGCATTAATTTTGTTATTTGGTTAATTTAGCATTTATTTTGTTGAACATGCATAGCACCACCATACTGAATGATCAAATTAAAAATTTTATTTGGCCAAATGATGAATCTTAAATAACAGTATAAACAGTGAGAATGTGCACGCAGATTGTGAATTATTTTAATCGATGAATTCCGACTTCTCATTTATTATATTTCCTTACATTGAAAGAATAAAACACTACGTGGTGAATAGCTTCAAAATTTCTATGTTGAGATCACTATCACATCCAAAATGCGAATGTACCACCTTGTTCCCCATTCATTTTGTCTTTTACTTTCAACATATATATCACAAACATTTTGTTGTACATCAAAATGAATAGATATGATATGTGCCATACATTTTCCTAATTATATTAACAAAATCCTAAAACTCAGGAAACTGTATCATTGACAGCAAAAAGTACTATTCCTGTAACAGTTTCAATGATTTTGAAACGCCACATCATATCTCAACTAAACGATATGATGAAATGTAAGATACAAAATTTATTTATTGTAAGAGTATGACTGGTATATTGCTAAATTACATCCGACAGCTTCCAAAACGCTGATTGTCATGCTACGTCTGCAGAAGCATTCGTGAAGACTATTTTGTTTGAAGGCAAATCGTGTGTTTTCAATAATATTGCAGTGGCATGGCGAATGAATTAGTCACATTTCCGCACAACGGTCAATTACGAAAATAAAATATGTTTGTAAATACTGAGTTTATATTATCGAGTAGTCAGTGTTTTCCATAATTAATCACAGTCTTTCTTTATGAAATGTAGTGGGAATCCTGAATAACACATATAGGGCAAAGGATGTTTGACAAAATAACTATAATAAAAATATACATTTACAGTGTAAATTGCAAAATTCTATTGAAATAAACTGCATCCCAAATATCTAAAATATCAAAGAATAAATTGGATATATTTTTTACAAGAATTATGTTAACAG
This sequence comes from Bacillus rossius redtenbacheri, assembly GCF_032445375.1. Classification (NCBI taxonomy): domain Eukaryota; kingdom Metazoa; phylum Arthropoda; class Insecta; order Phasmatodea; family Bacillidae; genus Bacillus; species Bacillus rossius. The sequence goes on from NC_086337.1 coordinate 13,699,423, forward strand.
CAGGTACTTAAACACTAAACAAGAAAATTATGTTACGTCAAGCATAAGTTATAAGAAATTTCAAATTCAATTTTAAAAATGAATAATACATAAACTGATGTGCATGATACTGAAGAGACGGTCTACTTATATCTCTCTATAAAAATAAAAGTAAAAATAATTTTTATATAGAAACTTGGCTAATAATTTTGCGACAACATTATTGCATGTATAAAACAGTTTTTTTTTACATTGATATGCCATCTGACGTGTGTGACTATCTGTATCTGGGAAAGTTAAAAATTACCCTTAGACACATTGTTTTTAAGACATAGGTTCAGGTTTAGTTCAGAAGTAAACTCTTTATTGCAACAACCTGCCAGCATAAATGCGAAAATTAATTAGTTTTAAAAATTGGGCTTAGGATATTTTATATTTCACTAGCAATAACTACTTATGCTAGCAGTAATTTTAATTGTTTTTTATATTACAGGCTTTAAAGTATATTGATGCCTAATTTACAGATTTATGTGCAGCAGGAAAGTTATGTCTAAATGCATTGTTCCTTTTTTTTTTTGCTTTTGAAGAGTCATATCTGTTGTGAAATGAAAAACTTTTTTTTTCAGACTCCAAGAAAGGGACAGCACCGAGACTTGCTTCTCTGATTTTTTACGAAAGTCACCAGAAAAGTATCAGCAGTCAACTAGTTTTCCTGAAAAAACACCTGAACAACAGAAAGCTCTAGCAGCATCATGTTCCACTAATAAGTGTCAGTCGGAACAGCAACAAGTTACCCCAGATGGTAGCAATGTGGATATTGAAGCGTCGTTTGAAGTGTCTGGAAGAAGGATAACTGACATTGATTATTTTTTTAACAGACTAAAAGTTTTGTGTAATCATGGACCACTAGGATGTGGCAAACAAAACTTAGTTATCACAAATGAAGCAAGAAGAGGTATCAATTCAATTTTCAGTGTGAAATGTAACATGTGCAACTTTCAAGATACTCTACACACAGAAAACTCAAAAAGTGAGTCTATAGACATAAATACAGCTGCTGTAACGGGATCAGTCTGTATTGGCATTGGACACAGGCAGTTGGAAGAACTTACTGCTGCCATGGATATACCAACAATGTCCGCAAACACGTATGCTAAATATCATGACAAAGTGAGTGATGGCTGGGAAAAAACTGCAATAAAAGAAATGGGAATTGCAGTTCAACGAGAAGCACAGTTAGCTGTGGAACGAGGCGATGTCGACGAAGATGGATTCCCAGTTTTGACAGTCATTGCCGATGGTCAGTGGTCTAAATGGTCATACAAAAACAGCAATTATAGTTCGCTCTCAGAAGTTGCTGCCATCATCGGATTTTACACATGAAAAGTTTTGTTTATCAGTGTGCGAAACAAATATTGTACAATGTGCGCTCGAGCAGCAGCTATCGGCGTAGAAGTTAAAGAACACATTTGTTACAAAAATTGGTCAGGAAGCTCCAGCAGTATGGAAGCAGATATTATATTGGAGGGTTTTAAAGCAAGTGTGGAAATGTATGGAGTGAAATATGGGACGCTTATTGCAGATGGTGACTGCAGTGTTTATAATAGCATTGTAACTGCAAGACCTTATGGAAATTTGACTGTTAACAAAATAGAGTGTCGCAACCATATTTTAAGAAATTACTGTAACAAACTAAAAGACATCACAACAAACAGTTCTTTGAAAAATATATCTCTGAGAAAAGAACTGGGGTCAAATATTTTAAGAATGAGAGGTGCCGTGAAAGGAGCTGTACGTCATTGGCACAATGAAAATGTCAGTGAATACGAAAAAATAGTAGGCCTGCGAAAAGACCTCACAAACGGACCCAAGCTGGTATTTGGTGAACATTCCGAGTGCTCAGAATATTTTTGTAATGGAGCCAAGAATAATGAAAACAATTTTGTTCCGCTTTTAGAAGAAAGCGGAATTTTGCATACCATAGAAGATGTTGTAAGTCACTGTATACTGCGAAATGCACGAAGTCTCTTGAAAGATGTGGACAGCAATCCTGTTGAACAATTTAACTCGATTATTGCAAAATTCATCGGCGGCAAACGTGTGAATTTTTGCCTGAAGAGAGCTTACTCTGCAAGAAATTACGCTGCAGTAGTATCTTACAACACAAATACTCCTATCTACAAACTTCACAAAACAATGTTTGAAAGAAGCCCTGGAAAGTACATGAAAATACTTGAAAACAAAAGGAAAGCAGTATTGGAAATACCCCGAAATAATGCAAAGAAAAGAAAGACAATTAGCTTAAAAGTTATTTCTTCACAAGATAAGCATTACGGACCATGTGCGCAGAAGCCTGACTTAACAGTTGACGACTACGAAGAGGCAAAGTCAATGTTTCTAAAGAATCTACCTGCAACTGCAGAGCAATGTGGAGAGTTGGGAAGAGGTACTCTACTACAAAGAGACAGTGGGCGATGGAAAGAAGTGCGTCGGATATAGCTTACAGCTTCTAATTTTGGATCAGTTTGCAGACGACTTCCTTATACACCATGCGACAAACTTGTTGTCAGTACTATGCCCGGCAGTTATCTTGGCGTGTCTCAGCGCGGGGGTGCGGGGACAGCGGGACCGGAGAAAGGAGAGGGGGTAAGCAGGCGACACGTAGCCGAGAGCCGTGTAGTGGCTGTTAGGAAAATATCGCCCTTCAGTGTATACCCGAAAATGGAAGGCGAAGGTGGCAGCTCGCAGAGGCGCGGTAAAGTGATACATAGCGGAGTGCGGGAAATAATAAAAACCGTGATGCAGTTTTGTGATGAAGAAGCGAAAAATAAATGTCTGCTCGAGCCTTTACAGAGACAGACGGAAAGAACAGCGAAGTACACGGGTGTGAGTGAACGGTCCATAGTCAGGATTCGTAAAGTCAGCAAAGAACGACCACATGACCCACAGACTACGCCAGAAAAAACAGGTATTTTAAGTATTTAATAAACAATGGAAATATATCTTTACTACGTTACTGTTACGTAGTGTATAGTGGAGTAAAATATTTGGGCAGTTAGGGCGTGTGTGAGTTGGGCGGCTATTAACAAGTAAGGTCTTGATAGCCTATTGTGGAGAAATGATGAGTATGAAGCGTTGACGAAATGACAGAACGGGGAAAACGGGAGTACCTAGAGAAAGTAATAAGAATAGTAATAATAGTTATTAATTTTAACTTAATTTTGTTTTTCGTCACCTAATACAATCAATTATCATGGAAAGAGAACTTCATACTTACATTAAAGAAATCATCTTATATATAAAATTCTCGTGTCACAGTTTTCGTTGCCATACTCCGAAACGGCTTGACCGATTTTGATGAAATTTTTTGTGCTTATCCGGTATCTATGAGAATCGGCCAACATCTATTTTTCATCCCCCTAAATGTTAGGGGTAGTCCACCCCTAAATTTTTTTTTTATTTCCAGTTTTTGGTAGGAAATCACCATGGCAACGGCTGTTGCTTTGTTGATGCTTCATTCGTCTCTATGGCAACGGCTATTTCATTGTTAGTGCAGTCCTCATCACCGTTGAAATTTTGCGAGTGGTAGTGGGAGGGGGAGGTGTGGTGGTAGTGGGAGGGGGAGGTGTGGTGGTAGTGGGGGGTGGAGGGGGAGGTGTGGTGGTAGTGGGAAGGGGAGGTGTGGCGGGAGTGGGAGGGGGAGGTGTTGTGGGAATTGGGGGGTGGAGGGGGGGGGGGTGTGGTGGTAGTGGGAAGGGGAGGTGTGGCGGGAGTGGGAGGGGGAGGTGTGGCGGTAGTGGGCAGGGGTAGGGGGAGGGTGGGAGAGGGACCGCCGACGCCGAGCAGATTTTTTCGCGAAATATGCCTGCCCCTAATGTTCCTTATGTTACGCAGGATGACATTTTCCGAAAATTAGATCTAATGGGTGGTTAAAACCAGGCAACAGTGGGTACTTTGTCTGCATGAGAACAGTATTTTGCATTGTTCATGCCTTCTGCGTCTCCATGGCAACGGGCATCGCGCGGCAGTGGCGTACCCACAACGAGGGGCATGTATTATGAGCGGCGCAAGAGTGATCTGCCTGTAGACTGCCGTAGCGAAGTACGGGTACATCAGTTGTACGTTGCGTGCACGAGTCGGGTAACCATCGGTGCTATTCATTTTCTCTCCGGTACATTATACAGCATTGTAATAAATTTTCACTGAATTTTTTTTTTATTTACCATTACTATAAATGGGAGATGTGGCTTAATTTTTTTCCATTAGTACCTATAGCCGTGCGAAGCCGGGTCGGGCAGCTAGTATAATATATATATATATATATATATATATATATCATATGATATATATATATATATCATATGATATATATATATTATATATATATATCATATGATATATATATTATATATATATATATCATATGATATATATATTATATATATATATATATATCATATGATATATATATTATATATATATATATATATATCATATGATATATATATTATATATATATATATATATCATATGATATATGAGGTTTTGAAGGTTATAATATGCATTCTAAAGTGGAAGTACAATGCAAATTGTATTTACATTTATAATAAATAATCGATTATAAGTGCATTAAAATATAAAGCCACACATACACGAGCATTTTTTAAATGCCATTAACGTTGGTAGTCAGGTGTTTCCTAAACGACTGACATGAAGTTAAAGCAGCAAATATAACATAACAAGCTCCATGTTTACTTAAATGTACATCCAGCGCTAAATGGAACGTTTTAGGTACGGAAACCGGAGAACGATAAGGGCTACAGTGGCTCCTGCGTCATCAACTGTGAGATAGCTTTCGCGCGGAGAGCTACAATTGCGTAATGTTTTGGTCGTTTGCTTTTTCTTGTAAGACGTTTTTTAAAAATAACTTTGAGAACACAATGAATTGAGAAGCATAGTTTTAAATTTATTTTACATACTAAGTGACCTAGTTTTCCAAAATAAATCGTGTCTGGTTTTCGCTAGTTACCGAGTTAACATTTCAATTAATTTTGTATAGCATAATAATTAGCAGACACCGTAAGTATATTTAATGGGACAAAGTAAAACGTTGCAGGTTTAGATAATAGTTTGTTACTTTTCCTGACAGATGAGTACAAATATTCGAGCACAACCACTGCAAATTACACAATGTTACACTTATGTAATAGAAGTACAATTCATAGGATTTCTCACTTTTGGTTTGGTAACCCAGCGCTCTTAGCCAAAAGGCCTTACCGCCCTGGGACCCCCACGGACGTGGATACAGACTTACGTAGTGTAGAAAGTCACGCGCCGAATGTATTCTGTTCTGCTAGTACAAACCTGGCGGCTGACCTTGACAATAGTGTATCGCTTCCTCTTCGCCCTCCCCTCCCCTCCAGACAGGACTAGGGAGCTCAGACGCCAAGATATCTGCCGGGCATAGTATGTTGTATGGAAATTTCGACACCGATGCCATGTTGAGGGGAAGAGAAAATGAAATGAATGCCATTCAAGAAGTTGAGAAAATACTTTCAGTCAAAATCAAACCATGTGGACTATTTGTAGACCCAGAACATTTATTTTTAGGTGCAACCCCGGATGGAACTGTTGACTCTAATGGCCTTGTTGAAGTTAAGTGTCCATCGTCAGCAAAATAAATTTCTTGTGACGATGCTATACTATCTAGAAAATTCACATTCTGGAATGTAAAGGATAAAACACATGTTGATGTCAGCTTCATGTTACCAGGAAATTGTACTGTATTTTTTGTCTCTGGACTGACTCCATTGGGCTCAAAAATATAAAAAATTTATCGAGACAATAATTTCTGGAATTTTCAGATGAAAGAAAAACTTATGTATTTTTATATGAATTGTATGCTTCCTGAATTAGTAGACCCCAGGCATACCCGCTCGATGCCCATTAGGAAGAAAATGAGAAGAAAAGGAAAACTTCTTGCGCAGAAAAGCAGACCAAGAAATCTGTACGAAGGATCTTATGAATAAGCTACGCAGCAGTTTGATTTTTTGTGGTGATATAAAATAAATTTTCTTGCTAGGGAATGTTCATTTTGAATTGAACATTTTTAAATGTCAGCGTAGAATATGCTTATCTGCCCATTTTGTTTCTTTCCATAATAATGAGTAAAGTTAACATTGTCATAGACATTTTATTATATTCGTTTTCCGTCCAAGTACAAATGTCACACTATATCGCACGTAATTATATATTTTACTAATTTGTTAGTTGTCATTTTATTTAAGTTACAAATAACAGTAATAAAAAATTATTACTTAATAGTCCAGAATAGAGATTGAGTTATTATTCATTTAATAGGGGTTTAAAATATGGTACTACATACATACTTATATTATCTTGTTGTCTTCTTTATAACTACTGGAAGAATGGCATTTGGTATGTATTTAACTCACAATGAAAATACTTCATAAGTACTCAATTAACAGTGAACAACCTAGGCCCTATACTAATTTCATTATGTTCATGGCAATATAATTGAAATTACTAATAACGAACTGTATATGTTTTACGTAGAGATATTGTACGAACTGTATGTGGTGCTGACCAACATTTGCTAAGACTCTGTAAATAATTAATTTCAGTTAATGTGTAGAGAATATTAAAAGTTAGAAATAATGATATATATAAAACAATGCAAAGTTATCAGCATAAAAATAGAAGTTATTTTTACGTAGCGCCTACTGGAATGAGTTTTTTGTGTTGAATTATGTGGCATGATTAATATTCTCTTATGGTATGTGTGTTTTCTTAAAATCTTATAAAACATAACTTACTGTTGAAGGATTTTCATTTTTTTGTGATGATCTTACTTAAACAAGTTTTAATTATATTACACATGTCTATTTTAAAAGCATTTTAATGTATACTTATAGAATTGTAATAGGCTTTATACGGACTCTCACGATGCATGTGAGCATCTATAATTATCTACATCATTATGGCCGTTTCACAAGATCAAATATTTATTGAATTTAATCAGTTGCATTCATTGTACATGATTTTCGATATATACATTGAATTCAATACAAATTGAAGATGTTACTCAACTAAGCTTATTCTTATTAACTTATAAGTATTTTGTTTGTTCAGTACATAAAAGTAAAAGATTCTTTATTATTTAAATAATGAGCATCTATAAGCAATAACATTTTCTAAATATTTACATAAACATAATGGAATATATTTATTCAATACTTTATATCTACGATCACATCAACAGGAGTATTATGTAATCAATGAGGTAATGAAATATCTTAAAAGGATATTTTCTCCTCTGTAAAGTAAATTTGTAATGCAGCCCTCTTAATGTTAGTCTTGTGAGTTATTTCGTCTTCTAATATGCTACAGCAATATATAAAATTAAGTTTTGTTAGTGTTTTAGTCTTGTGTAATGTTAAAGTGTAATGTAATCAATTCAATAATTTTTTTGTAAATTCGTATTCATAAAGGTACATATCATAATAAGATAAATAAGTAATATTTGTAAATTTAAATTCTTTGAAACAACGTCAATAAGAGGTTCTCCTACCTCTGTTAAACTGTATGATGGTGCATTGTAAAAAATTAGGTAGTCTGACTTAAGTGAGATTGTATTTTGATTGTGTGTAATGCATATGCAATATCTAAGCATATGAATTTATGTTATCATCCTTTTAAAACGTTACATGATGAATTTCGTATACTTTTTAATGTCAACTAACATTATTTTTCACGGAATATTACATCCAGATAAAGAATAATTACCACATGTTTGAAGATTAATTGTATTCCGATACGTTTAAAGTATTAAAATTTTTAGATACGACTCATAATACAGTTGTAAAAGTGAGGTTTCTTGATTCTGAATCCCTGCATCTGCAATTTCCTAGTGAGCCACCGGTCAGATTGTCATCCTCTCAGATTCTCGAAGAACCAGATACATTTTTCGTCGAGTAAGCTGGAGCTGTCAACCTTCCCACTAATCCTGTGATAAGGGTATAGTAGCTTTATCACGAGCTGCGGCTAAAGTTACTTCGGTTGAATAAGCCACTAAATCTCACTGTTAAAAGAGAGAACTTCTAGAGCAGAATATTGGAAATAAACATTTACTGACACGGCCTCTTAACTCCATGGTTTCACATCTCTGCACTTAAAACTTTAAAGAATTATAAATAAAATAATTTTTTAACGAGATTTTACCAAAATTCACAGTGGATTACTGCAACCATATTAAAATAAGTTTAAAAGCAACATAACCAAATTTCTGTAAATCAGCGTTCTTGTGTGTGTTTAGCGATGCTCGTTTTACATTAGAAATATTTTGGAAAGGCAGTTGGCAAATCTGAATTTCCAAACATTGCTGCTGAAACGTTCGTAAAAGTTTATTACTAAACATAAAACAATCTTTTGAAAGTTGTTGTGTTAGTTCAACAGAATTGTTTCCGATAAATTTCTGAAATGAGTTAAATGTTAACACGCGATTATGTGAACAGTTTAAATATTTCGTGTCAGAAAATCTCACCATAAAATGTGGAAATTTTACTGCGCTGCAGTTCGCTCTATCCGCTGGCTCTATTAAGCCGTCCGGGTGCGTCATAAAGCAGCGCGCTTGGGACAACAACGGCCTAAGTCATTACACGCAGATACGAACAACTACATTATATTTCTGAAGTTTTTTCCCCACTTTAGCCGTTGGTAACACCCGGGATGGTACATATAAACCTTCCTACATGTCTAAGCTATGAATTAAAAATATATTTACAAGGAAGTATACCGTATGAAATGCACAAGGGCCTCTGAGGGCATCCAATGTGTGTAGTGGGGTAGGTTAGCTTAAAATTATACCAAAATATTTCATGTCTGGCAACCAATGTGCCCCTTTGGATTCAGATAGTACATGGGTAGACAAGTATAAAAAGCCCGGGACACAATTTTTCTTGGCACTCCATTGGTGTTTATGACGTAATCAATATGGCCGACAAAGTTTTGTGGCAGGCTTCTACATTTCGTTATATAACTCGAGTTTGTATTTTGATATTAACCTAAATTTGTAGTGATTATTAATCAGTAGAAAATGTGCTTTTAAATGGTTTATTCAATATCATTGTTTAGGTTCATAATACCCAAAATATTTTTAATTTTATTAAATTTTTTTATTTATTTTTTTAATTTTTTGAAACATTTTGATAAATAACCTGGAATCTGTTACATGTAGATGAAAACTTTCCCTATACGTTTTTGTTTATCAGAAAATTATCTTTTGAACAGTATACATGACTTCTATTTTATCAAAAACAGTTGCTGAAAATTCGCCAAAACAATGTAGCGAGTCGTTATGGCAAAATGTATATTGGGTTTCGAAAAGTAATACAGCAGCTTTATAACTGTTTATGTAGGAAATGTAATTATTGTAATTTTTATGTACATTTAAATAAATTCAAGCTTTTTTAGGGCTATGAAATTTTCATTGCCGTTTTAAAATCACTTACATTAAAATTAAGTACAAGTATGAGAAACACAAGAATGTACCTACAATACAATATTGATACAATTTAACATCCAAATCCAATAATATCCTCTACATTGTCAAACACACTAATTTCAGCCATAATATCCAAATAAAATAATATATTGCTATCATATGAAATAATAACTTAATGATTTCTGTAAATTCACTTGAAATTACCGATCACTTTCGGATCACTGTCCTTCACATTCACAGAGTTTCGTACATCATATTCCCATTTTAACACATTTACAAGATGTGCATCGCTTGCGGCAAGTACAGGAGGTAAGTTGTACACAGTGTTTTGACACTTCACGTATTGTTGTCCACACAGGTCGGTATGATCCTCCTGAAGTTACGATCCATCCCTACTGGGTTGGCGAATGTATTGGGTATTGTGCAACGAGACATGTTCCAAACGCTTGGAGAGTAGCTTGTTTGATGTGTTGTTTTAAAGCATCTGCTGTAGGAGGTATGTTTTCGATTGCTCGATACTTTCTTGTAAATAACACTCTTCTGCAGTCATTGATGCTCTGAAGATCTGATGCTTGATCATATAGTAGAATAATAAATCGCTGCAACAGATCATGACATTCATCATCAATATCACAGGTGCCTGTACAGAGCTGATGCCATACACAATCAATTTCGCGAAATGACATCCAGACCTTCCAAGCAGTCTTCTTGCCAACGCCACAAAAAGTGGAAACTGTGTCGCAACCAGTTAAGAATGAAAAGCCAACATATTTCTGCAAATTTTTGGTCAGAGTTTCACACAAATCTCATGAATTGGAATGAATTTCCTCAATTTTCCACAACCATACTCAATCCATAGTTCATCAATATCTTGCATTTGTTGGAACAGTGATATTGAAATAACCACTACATCTGAGTCCACAGTTCGTATTAAGATGTGAGTATGTCCACTTTCTACTGCGTGATTAACATGGAGAAGTAGGCGGCCATCTGCTTCTTCGTGTGAGGCGGTTGTTGATGTTAGGACTGGGTCATCATAAGTACAGACAACATGTTTTCCTGGGTACTCGTCTCCCACCATTTTCTTAGCTAGCAACTGGAACAATTGTGTCTTGTTTTCTTTGACACACAGGAATTCCTTAAATTTTTTTTTGGAGTTGCAGTTCAGTCTGAGACTTAAATACTTATGCCACTTTCTCTTGTTTCTCGGGTTTCTGCCTTTAAACTTCTACCTGTTATACCTGTCGAATACAATATCTATTCGTAAACTATTCTTCAGTTGATTAGTGAAATATGGTTTGAAAACATGTTCCAAGTATTAGGAAAATGTTGAAGCAATACCAGGATTAAGCATATGTATTACGGCTGCTAATTTCACAATTTTTTTTAATGCATTCTATAATATCTGACTTGTTGGTTGGTTTTCGGAGCTTTCCATAATCTGAAATATATGGTGGGTATATTTGGTTTTCATGCGCAAAGAAATCATTAATGTTGCCATTCCTTGCTTCAGATGCAACATACAATCTGCAGAACAAGTTTGAATCTTTACGCAAGTTAGCAATCTTGGATTTTGCCTTATCTGTTTTTTTGTTTTAGTCTTGAAAATGTGAATATTGGTTCATGGAATAATTTCATGAATTGAAATTGACTAGTTGACCGCGGTAGAGAGCAGACGTGTCGGCCGGTGCTCCGTTCAAACGCGAAGTATCGTGCCTAGTGAAAGTGTTTAAAAAAAGTATTTAAACTGTTTATTCTTAATTTTTCGGCAGTTAAATAATTCTTAAAAATGTCAAATGATTCAGAAGTGTGTGGTAAATGTCTCATGTGTCTGGAGGCGGCGAATGTGAAAGACATTATTAAATGCTCAGGGATTTGTGAAAATTACTTTCATGTTCAGTGCACATCTTTGAAAATGGCAGAAAACTTAAGAAAACTTGGTTTGAAGAAAGACACCTGGAAATGTGAGAAGTGTAAAGCTCTTAAGGTGAGTAATATTGATCCGGTTGTTGATATAAAGCTTTTAATGGAACAAGTGGCTGAAATCCACCGCCAGTTACCGGCTCTCCAAAAAGTTGTTCAAAAAATTTAATCCTTGGAAAACAGTGTCAAATTTATATCTGAACAGTTCGAGGAATTCCGTGCCACTACAAAAATAATCCAAGAAAAAAATGATAGACTAGAGAAAGAAAATGGGGTTTTAAAAAAATCCGTCAACGAGCTAGAAGAAAGAGTTAACGAACTTGAACAATACAGTAGAAACATGAACATTGAAATTGTTGGAATGACTGAGACGAGAGGCGAAAACTGTATTGCGGTGGTAGGCGAAATCGCTAAGGCTGTTGGCATTGACGTGGGCGACAAGGATGTCCAAGTTGCTCACAGATTACCCAGCAGCAGAAGAGACCAGCCTAGGCCAATACTTGCACAATTGCTCTCCCGACAAACAAGAGATCAATGGTTACAGAAATTCAAAGAAAACAAGACGCTGTTGGCTTCAGAAGTGAATTCTAGATTTCCTGCAAGTAGGATTTTTATAAATGAACATCTCACGCACTACAATAAATCTCTTCTCTGGGAAACAAAGAAAGTAGCAAGAGAGAACAATTTCAAGTTTGTGTGGGTACGCGACGCGAAAATATTCGTAAGAAAAGAGGAAGGGAAACCTGCCACAAGAATCAGACGTCCGTCAGATCTTGAAAAATTAGTGCCTACAAGAATTTCTAGTTAATCCGTAAGTTTCCAAAAATCTTTTATGAATGAATTTTTACAATCATTAGATGCAGATATTTTCACATGGGACTGTCTTGACTGTTCTGAATTAGATAAAACTTTTGTAGATAATGGTTTTAGTGTCTTGCATTTAAATATTAGAAGTATAAGCAAAAACTTTGAACAGTTCTTGGTCTTATTATCAGATATTAGAGTAAAATTTGATATTATAGTTCTTACTGAAACCTGGCTAAGCGGGCAGAGTTCATTGTACTCCATTGCGAACTACAGCGCCTACTTTAGCAAAACAACGCTTCATAAAAGTGATGGAGTAGCAGTGTTTGTCAGAAGCGAGCTGGCTGCTAACGTAGAGGAGATTGTCCTCGCGGGAGCAGTCTGCTTGCGTGTCACTGTCGCGCTCAGTTGCAGCGACGCCGCTGTTTCAAGTCAAGCCACGCTTTTAGCAGTTTACAGATCTCCTTCTGGGTGTCTTGACGACTTCCTTAATTCATTAGACAATGCGTTTACTATTCACAATACTTCAAAATTAATGCTAGTTGGTGACATTAATATAAATATATGTACGACTGTTTATGATAAATACACAGAAAAATATTTAAACATTCTTGCTAAGCATGGCTTAACATCTTGTATTAACAAATATACACGCAAAACACTTTTCACACAAACCTGTATAGACCATGCGTTTGCAAAAATCAAAAATAAAAATGATGTTTATGCTGCTGTGTTACACACTAATATTACAGACCATTTTGCTACTGTTGTTAGCTACAATATTGTGTGTCAAAGGTCTCTTAGGAAAAACAATATACAAACTAATTTTGATGGAAACATTTTATCTGATTTTCTTGAATTTGAGTCTTGGAATTGTGTATTAAATGAACAAAATGTTGATATTGCAACAGATAATTTTGTAAATTTGATAGAAAATTACATAAACAAAGCTAGTTCGCTTACTGTTAATACACGTAAGTCAGTAAAAATGTTAAAACCATGGATTACAATCGGGTTGATTAAATCTATTAGAACACGAGACACAATTAAACAACAATTAAACAAACAACCATTTAATACGCAGCTAAGACAAACATTTTGTAACTACAGAAATAGGCTTACGTCTCTTATACGAATAACTAAAGACAATTATTATAAAAGAAAAATTGCTGAAGTAAAAAATGATTCTAAAAAATTTGGAATATTATTAAAGAGGTTACTGGCTCAAAAAATGGAAAAGTAGATATTAAAACTGTATTAAATGATAATAACATAATAAATGCCATGTCAAATCCTGAGCAAGCTGCAAACACACTAAATAGATATTTTACAAATGTTGGAAATGCTATGGCTTCAGAAATCATTAAAAATAATTCTAGTAAAAAGTCCAAAAATTATTCAGTTGCTACAAAAATTGTTCAAGGGTCTTTATTCTTAGCTCCTGTGTCAGAATATGATATACAATTAATTATTTCTGAAATTAAAAACTCCAATGCATTGGGTTCTGATAAGATAAGTGTAAACATATTAAAAGAACAAAGATATAAATTGTGTAAACCTCTAGCTCATATAGTAAATTTAAGCTTAAGTTTAGGGAAATTTCCTAGACGTCTCAAGGAAGCGATTGTCATACCATTGCATAAAGGGGGTAGCTTTGCATCCTCAAATTTTAGACCAATCTCTATATTAAGCAACATTTCAAAAATTATAGAAAAATGTGTTAAAAAACAATTAATGTCATTTTTGGATAACAACAAAATACTGTCTGTAAACCAATTTGGGTTTAGAAAAGGCTTAAGTACAAATGATGCTCTAATTAAAGTAACAAACTTTGTGCACAAAGCCATAGAACAGGATAAAAAATGTATTGGTGTAATGTTGGATCTTGCTAAGGCTTTTGATATAGTCTCACATAAAATACTTTTAGATAAACTGGATAAAGTAGGAATAAGAGGTTTGGCAAATACTTGGTTTAAAAGTTATTTGGAGGGTAGATCTCAGAGAGTCAAAGTAAATAATAAATTATGAGACATCCTACATATAAATATAGGCGTCCCACAAGGCAGTGTTCTTGGGCCAATTTTGTTTCTGATATATATAAATGATCTATGTAACTTAGACATAACGGGGCAGATAGTTTCTTTTGCAGATGATACTGCAATTTTATATTCATCCGACAATTGGCCTTCGGTTTTTGAAACGGCAAATAACGAACTTAAGAAAGTCAAAGAAATATTAGATGATAGTTTTCTTTCTCTAAACATAAATAAAACCAAATATATTACTTTCTCTGCCAACATTTTTGGTCAACCTATCGAACATGAACTAAAAATTCACGTATGTAACGAAATAAACGTTAACTGTAAAAAATGTAGTGTCATAGAAAGAGTACAGGATATAAAATACTTAGGTATAGTGCTCGACTCTTTTTTAAAATGGGATAAACATGTTTCTTATCTTACGAACAAGATTCGAAAAATGGTGTATAAATTCGTTGAACTAAGAACAATGTTATCTATTGAAGGTATTAGAATGGTTTACTTTGCTATTTTTCAGTCTGTTATGCAATATGGTATTCTGTCTTGGGGAGGAATGAGTAAAACGTCAATTAAGCCACTTATAACAATTCAAAAACTTATTTTACGAGTTATTTTCAAAAAAAACCACATGTACCCATCCAAGGAACTTTTTAAACTATTAAATGTATTTGATATTAAAAGATTGTTTATTAGAGCTGCAATAATTAATATGTATCAAAGGGATAATCAGTTAAATTATATAGATCATAACTATCCCACACGACATAGACAGAATATAAATTTACAAATCCCTCAATTTCATAAAACAATATCTCAGAGATCTTTAGAATTTTTGCTTCCAAAAATTGTTGTTATTCTTCCTGCAAAACTAAAAACCAAAAATTATTTTCAAATGAAAAAATATGTTAATATTTGGCTACATAATTTAACTGATGAAGAGATGGCTTTAGTATTTAAGTAAGTTTTATATATTGTTATAACTTTGTACCTGTACTTTACTTAAATACTAATTTTTATTTAATTGAATTTTCATTTATTCATGTAACAATTATATAATTTATACTTTTTTGTTTATACATAATATTGAATTTTAATAATTTGCTCTTTTTAACTTTCATATTTATATAACTAATGTAATATTTTATATATTTATTTCTCAGCTATTATACATTTACAAATGTTTACAATCGTCAAAATACCGCATGTAATTTAAAGTGACTAGATGCACTCACATACAAGCTTGCTTTCGTGAGTGCTAAATTTCCTGGTTAATTAAGTGAATATTGTCAACAAAGTGTAAAAAAATGGGAAATAAATTATTATTATTATTATTATTATTATTATTATTATAATTTTTAACTTGATCGAGGCGGGACACTACATATTCATCATACTGTTTTAGCCCTACAACAAATGCTTCCATAACACACTTGACAGCTTCGAAATTTGGAATTATTTTGGAGCTCCCTATTGACACTAAATCAGTTTCTTCAAACGGATTTCCTTGTTCTGTCAAGAAGTTAATCATTTCTTTGGCATGTGTCAAGAATCTTTTCTCAAATGCATTGTTATCTTCATGATGCTTTGCGTCCACATTTTTGTCATCTTTTAAATTTGATTTCTCTTCAAATTCCTCAATTACAGAACTGATCCTAGGGCCTGCCACTATCAAGGATTCTAATAGCTCCACCTCCACCCTTTATAACTTTGTTATTGTGTTCGTGAAGCTGATCGTCAGATATTGCAGAAAACGGTGTAGCAGTTTTGATGCTGGTAAAGTTGCCACAAAGAAATTCAGCATATATTTCTGGATGTTTTTTCTGGAAGGTCCTGTAGAGTGCGTACAAATACTGTCAACCAACGAGAATAGTGGACTGCGTCCAACGCAATGTCCACGGCCATAACTGAGCCAAAGTATCGACGTACATTGTAAAGTTAGATGTAAGAATACTCAATACAAGTTGCACTAGAAGGGATTCAGTTTGATGACTGTGTTCCAGTATTGGAACTGAGGACATTCAGATGTTTTAGACAAAATCCACAGTTCAATGCCTTCGCTGCTGATGCTAGAATTTGTTTCACATCCTTTGTTGAATGCTTTTACCTGTAGACAATGCAAGGCAGTTAAAGAAACTTTGTGTGCATACCGAGATCTTTTTACATGTGACGATGTAAGGCAAGATTCTGCAACACCAGAACTTGCAATACCAGCGGTTGTTACTAATTCAGCCCATCCACTTCCAGTTAACCACTTGCCAAGTAAGTTAATGACCATCATTTCTCTGTGAAAGCCACCCATCATGAGTATGATGCGATCTTCACTAAACTTGTCAGGAAATTTCCATTGCAGTTGCTTCCCAATAGCATATACTGGTTGGTCACATGTAATCACGGGTGTTTGATTTCCATTTAATTTTGCTGTAGGCATTACTATTATGTATATCAATCATATGACGTACCATTGCTGGCGTCACAATTTCGTCATTTAAAAGTGGAAGTAATGATGCATTAGACCTTATTTTTCTAACACCAAGTTCATTTTGTGCATGAAATGCAGCAAACGATACGCTAGGCAAGGGGGCCTAGGATTTTAAAAAATACCCCCTAAAAAGCTAGTATACATTTACATAAACATAAAAAATTATAATTATTACATTTCCCTCATAAACAGTTACAAAAACGTTCTATTACTTTTCGGAACCCTTATAAATTACATTTTTCCGTAACGACTCGCTGTGCAAACACTACATTGTTTTGGCGAACTTTCAGCAACTGCTTTTGATAAAATATAAGTCATATATACCGTTTACAAGATAATTTTCTGACAAACAAAAACGTATAGGGCAAGTTTTCAGCTAAATGTAACAGATTCCAGGTTATTTAGCAAAATATTTCGAAAGAATAAAAAATGAAATACAAAATTTTAAAAAAATAAATAATATTAAAGATTTATGAACCTAAACAATGATGTAAAATATGCTGTTGGAAAGCGCATTTTCTACTGATTAATAATCACTTTAAATTTAGGTTAATAACAAAATAAAAACCAGAGTTATATAAGGAAACGTAGAAGCTTGTCACAAAACTTTGGTGGCCATATTGATTACGTCATCAACACCGCTAGAGGGCGAAGAAAATTTGTGTCCCGGGCTTTTTAGACTCGTCTACCCATGTACTATCTGAATCCAAAGGGGCGCATTGGTAGCCAGTTGTGAAGTTTTTTTCAGCTATCCTACCCCACTAGTGGTATTCAAGGTATCTATCTCAAACATTAATTTTTTTGAACCACTTTGGCCTTTTGTAATGATACAGCTGATACACAGGGACCTTCCTACAAGTATCTGCTAGCAATAAAAAACAAAATTGGAAGGGCAACACCCGTATGAGTTGCCCAAGGGCCTCTGAGGGCCTCCAATCTGTGTATCAGCTCTATCGTTACAAACGGCCAAAGTGGTTCAAAAAAATTAATGTGCGAGATAGATACCTTGAATACCACACATTGGAGGCCCTCAGAGGCCCATACGAGAGTTACCCTTCCAATTTTATTTTTTATTGCTAGCTTAGACATGTAGGAAGGTTTATATGTACCATCCCTGTTTTTACCAACGGCTAAAGTGGGGGAAAAAACTTCAGAAATATAATGTAGATGTTCGTATTTGCGTGTAATGATTTAGGCCGTTGTTCTCCCAAGTGCGCTGCAGTATGACGCACCCGGACGGCTGGATAGACCCAGCGGATAGAGCGAACTTCAGCGCAGTGAAATTTTGAGATGCTTAAACATGCACAGATCTTTCTTACTCAAGAACAGATTTATTTTCTCTTTACGATTGTGAAGAAATGCAAGACAGGGTGGATTTATTCTTTTCACCAAGTGAGATAATTAAGTTTTAGTTAATATATTAAAAAGTAAGCATCTCTGTTATTTTATTTTAGTGTGGTGCATATTTGTTTCCATCATAATGAGATAATAAAGTTTTATTTTTACATTTCCCTCTTTTTATTTTTTTTGGGGCTGGTCCCTTGAAATATGTAAAAACGAGGTTATATTGTCATTTTATTTGGATCATTATTTAGTTGTGCTTCAAAATAAAATTCTTAACCTATCAGTACAAACCCTCTTTTTTTACAATAAATAAATTGAGTTGATTATGTAAGGTAGGTATCTAAAGTTGGTTAAGTTATTACATTATTTACAATTTACGTCATAACCCATCTTTGATTATTGGCAGTGTTTGAACACGTGTCCGTCTAACTATATGCAAGGTTAAAAGGCCAAATTGTACTAGAAATTCAAGGTAGCGTAACTTGAGGGTAATTTTTAACATTATATAAGCTGTATAAATGTTAATTTATGCACAGAAGATGAAACACAATGCAATTACATTTTTTAAATCATAAACAACTTTTTTTTTTTTTTTAGTATATTACTCTGTTGAACATTGTCAGATAAAAATTAAGGAATCGGAATCGGATTCGAAGAATCGAACCTTTAATTTAAAAATCTAAAATGGAATCAGAATCGGTTTATTATAGGAATCGGCCCAACACTATTTTAGATGGTTTTTTCTTTATTTTCAAGACTTTTGTAGTATTTGCCTTATACCTGAGCTAAAATAACAAATCATTTAATAAATATTATTTTAAGAACTAAAACAAAACAAAAAAAATAATTATAAAATATAATTTTGTTTATGATTGTGTATGTAACAAGTACATATTATATATAATAAAAAAATGGGTGTGTGTACTTATGTACGCGCGTGAGAAGATATACTTCTTTGGCATCATTAAAAATTGTTTTTAATTGCATGCAAATAGTTAATTACAATAAAATAATAAAAGGGCTGGAAAAAGATAGTCAATAAAGTTCAGTTTAAATTTGAAAAATTAAATAAATAAAATATAGAGAATAATAAATATGACATAATTTGTACAAAATATTAAGATTCTTAATTTTAAATATTTATTATTGATTATTTAATATTTAAAAAAAAAAATTAATAATAAATACAAAATTTTAATTTAAGTTTATTAATTTTTTAAATATTAATTATTTTCTTAATTTAATATTCACTTTTCATTTTTATCAAAAAGTTTTCCTTAAATTTGTTCATTTATTTTTATAAATATTTATTATTTATTCAATTTAATTATAAATATTAAAAATTAATATTTTAATTTGATGTTCAATTTTATTTTTATCACAAATTTTTTATTAAATGTTTTATTAAATATATTTTTTAATTTTGTAAATATTAAATAACCAATAATAAATATTTAAAATTAATGATTTAATAATATTTAGTATTAATTATATTAAATAATAATATTTTAATTTATATCAATAAATAATACATACGGATAGTTAACCTCAATTATATTGGAGCACTTTAAAAAGTATAAAGGTACAATTTATTTTACTAATATTTACGAAAAGTAAATAATATTAATAAAAATATTCGATTTAAATCACTACTGAATATTATTTATTAGCACATATATCATTTGCACTTGTATGAAACTAAAACACGTGTTGTGAATGTAGGAAAACTAGAAACATGTGGATAAATATTATAAATATGAAAACAGCTATCAGAGGCGACGAGCGTGCCAACATGCACGACTAATAGAGGTTCTATTTCTATTTTGTTGGTAGCTTTTTTTCGAGACTTAATGAGCGGTTTAGCGGGCAGCTTCAACCTGTTAATTTTGTGTTACAGTGATGCGCGCGCATCTTAAAATTTCACTCTCATTTTTTCATAACGCGCCTAAAGAACGATAACTTCAAAAATTATTAAAAGTAGACAATGTTTTTTACAGAATTGGAAATAATAAGCTCCAATAAAAATTCAACTACTGTTAGAGAAGGAATCATTTTTAATGCCGCTTTGAAGCCTAAAATCACTGATATATGTGGCCACAATACGGTATCTGTGATCAGCATCATAAAATTGACTAAATATGAAGGTATCAATTTCATGTTCAAGCTAACTCATTTTCCCAGAAAACGAGATACTGGTGCATGGAACAGCCATTGTCACACTATCTAAAGCCTCCCCCACCGACCCTTATACTGATACTTTGTTTCTTTAATTCCTCCTAACCTTGTGTGTGAAGACAAACACATAAGCATGAAATTTTCCACTATAATGGAACCTATAAAATAAATAATTAAAATGCTGCCGCACTGCTTCATTCAAAACTAATTTCCTTTACTACCCCAATCACTATTCATGCTGTCTATCTAGTAAACACATCCAACACTTTGTTCGGTATCAATCTCAATTTAATGACACTAAGTTGTACCAAAATAGTATATACTTGGCCATCATTTGGGTTACATATTAAAAACTAAATCAAATTATGCTAGAAAAAGTTTTACTTCACACACATTCTCCAGTAAAAGTACTTCTGGAACAAGGCTCATGACAGTTGTTTGGAATATTATAACACTTCCTTAGTCATGTGTACCATTCCATTCAGCAGGGGGAAAAAAACAGAAACAAAACAGAACTCACCAAATTAACTTCTTATCCATTTGAAGCTGCAGTGGGAGAAAATATCAATTTGTAAAACATTTAAAGAATAACTTGAGAAGTAAGGATGGAAATAAACACAAATCTAGCATACAACAGTTTTTTTTAGCACATCTAATGTTAATTTATTATAAAAAAAGACTAAGGCACAGTAATTTTTTAAATTGGAATTCCAGAATCTGATAGCATTCATTGACTGCAATAAATATTTTCCCATATGAAATTATCTGGGCTATATCTAATGCATTAATGAATTAAGAATGACCACTGTAATATTTTTCATAATCCCTTAACAAAACACTAAAAATATTTTGTGTTCTGTGACTTCACAAAAGAAACTTTTTAATTATTGATAGTAAAATATAACTTAGACAAAAAAAATTCAAAATGATGACTACCTTTTAATATCACTTACC
The DNA here is from genome assembly GCF_032445375.1 of Bacillus rossius redtenbacheri. NCBI lineage: Eukaryota > Metazoa > Arthropoda > Insecta > Phasmatodea > Bacillidae > Bacillus > Bacillus rossius. Next base: position 13,720,643 of record NC_086337.1, read on the forward strand.
TCTATATATCACTCTTAATACCACTATAAAAGTTCACAAGAATGGTACAATGCGGTACATTTAGTGACAAATCAGTGCCAACTTTTTCCTCTGATTTCAGGTAAGCAATGACCAAAAACAAATGCACGTAACTTACGGGAGCGAAAATCACTGATGGTGTCAACGATGGCATCAATGTCTAAATCTTCTAAATCGTTGCTTCCCCCTAAACCAAACTTCTTGCCCAAGTAGCGGGAAATAGCAATCGACTGATGCGCTTGCTTCCCATCAACTTCCAACACCGGTGTCTTGCCGAACGGCATTGCTACGGAACAAAAAAACTAAAGCTACACTTCAGTTCGATCCTGTTTCAAGCATTAAAGTAAACACACCTTAAAACTTTAACTGCCACCTGTTCAATACATTGAACATCCAAATAAAAAGTGAAATGCAAAACATTGTATGTGATGCACAAGATTCACTGCCGCTAAAACTCAACAACTAATTAAGGTACAATTAAGGGACTTACATGCAGTGCCCTTTGACCCCCCTCAAACAAGAATGTTTTTTTTTTGTTTTTACCTAAACGGCGAACCTTCGGAAACATAAGGGCTTAAAGTTATGCTTTCTAGAAATTTCTACAATACTCGAGAATGTTATAAAACGTCTAAACAATTCCTAACACCCTGAAACGTCTGGGAATACTGTATAATGCTTTCGACTGTTGTAGAAATGTCTAGAGAGCCAAACTATTAGTTTTTCAACTCCAAAACTATGCCCCATAGATAAAAATCAGAATAATTTTTATCAAGAATTTTCTAGATTGTTCTAAATTGTTCTAGAATGTTCAAGACTATTCTAAAATATTTCAAAAAATTCTGAAACACTTGGGAATGCTGTAGGTTGCTCTCGACTGTTGTAAAAATGTCTAGAGTGCCAAACTTTTAGTTTTTTATTTAACTCTATAAATACACCTTTTAACTAAAATTTAAAATAATCTTCATTGAAAATTTTCCAGGATGTTTTAGACTATTTGCGGATAATCTGGAATGTTCAAGAAACTTTTAAAACAATTTAGAACGTTCATGAGTGTTATTACATTTCAGCACATTCTGAAATGTTTTGGAATGTTTGGGAACATATCAGATCATTGTGGAACATTTGAAATTTTTTTTTGTATAGGTGGGGGTACCCATCGGTAGGGGTATATTAAGCCTGATGCGTCGTGGGTTTGACCATCAGTATCTTACCAGCGAAGTACAACGAAAGAACAAGAACCAACAGTAAAGTGTGAGTAATCACTGTGATACAGTGACTGAGTATAAATCGATAATAAAGGGTAAACAGTGTCTAAAGTACACGTAGTGTATTTTTTAACAAAAAGATTTAATTTATATTTTATACAATGCCTAAACGTAAAAGAGGAGGAGATCTTGCCAGTCTTGAAGCAAAACGGTGAAAACAGAAAGAACAGCGCAAAAACGAAACAGCGGAAGAGCATGAAGCAATCTTACATTCCCAACGAAGCAGAATGAGTGCCGTGAGAAGCAGAGAAACCGAAAATCAACGTGAACGACTTGAAAAATCAAGAACTGTGAAACAATCTTACAAGAAAAGTCTGCAAATGCAAGCCTCCCATGAAAATATCACTCAACGAGAAGTGCAGGCGAGGACAAGTAAACAGTACAATCTAATAAATGAAGCATTTCACTACGACCCGACGAAAAAATATACCCAACACAAATACGTCGTTATCGGAAAAATGAACAACATCTGCCAATTTTGCAATGCTAAAAATTTCAGTAGAGAAACACCAGGACTCTGTTACATGAATGGAAAAGTTCGATTACCACCACTGGAAGCACCTCCGCAAGAATTTCTACATTACATGACTGGGAAAACTCCAGAATACTTTCTTCAAATGACTTCTTTCGGTGTTAATTCGACCAACACTAACGTGAATGAAGTCAATTATGTTTTTTTCCATCCAAGGACAAATTTATCATAAAATAGGATCATTGCTACCACTACCCGACGAAGATTGTATCATGGTTCGTACTCTCTTAGGTCATTAAAAAATAAGGACTTTTAAGGACTTCTAAGGACTTGATTATAGTTTTTTTAAGGACCTTTTAGCATTGATCTACAAGTTTTAAAACAAGAATATTCTGCACGTTGGAAAAATGTATTAATATAACAAAGAAATCAAGTGGTGTAAGTACTAATTATACATAGTCATGCAGTTTAAAATAGGCCTAAACAAACGCCTTGAACTTACCAATTTAAAAATACTTTGCGAACACAAACTTTCTTATATGTTGATCGACTTGATAGTAAAAAAATTATAATACAACATTTACACATTTAACAGTTTTCACTTAAGTGTTCGTAGCTCCAAGATAAGACGGCACTAGTGTGAATCAATAGTCAAGTACTTTATATGAAATTAGTTTGAAACCAGGTCTATTTAGTCAGATTTTGCAAGTCACTAATTTTAGTTTTGAGATCACTCAGCTCCTGCTTCTTTACAGAGATTTCTTTCCTAACAGCATTGCACTTGATAAACAGTTCAATATTTCTGGAAGTTTCTGCTTTTTGTGAAAGATTATTAACTGATGTTTCAGATGTGTCAATTTCCTTCTCCAAAAGAACCCTCCTCTTTTTCAAAACTTCAATTTCATCAAACATTTCCTTTCTCTTCTCCTGTGCACTGGCAGCAATTTTCTTGGCACGTTCCTCCTCCAAATGCTGCATATATTTCATTCGGGCATATGATGCAGACGCCCTCAATTCTTTGGTAATAGGTATGTCATGTATGGTACCACAGTAAGTGATGTAGTCATGTACAGTGCGGCGGGCTACATAAGACGATTCCTTCAGATTTTCAACTTCTAAGGCTTTGTTGATGGAAAAACCTCTTTCCACTGATGCTTGTCCATGTGAGAGAATTAGCAACATTTTAATGACATTCCATACCTTTCCATATGCTGTTCTTAAAAAATAGCCACTAAGGAAGCTGTCAAGACCTTCATTCCTATCATAGTTCAGGAACTCTGATGATGATGGTCCAACAACATTCTCTAGGAAGTCATTGAACTGTATTAAAATATCATCACAATCCTCTGCTGCAATCGCTTTCTTTTGTACAAAATATGTAAGAACACACTTCATTTTACTACTACAGCTAGCAGAATCTCTTGCCATTTGCGATGGATCAATACAGGCTGCATTCCTCACAAGTGAATAATTTACAGGACACTTAGCCATCAAACTCTCCAACATAGTCAAAACAAACTTTTGGCACTCATACTTTAGAACCACTACTTGCTTTTCAGTTACCTGTTGTTCAAAGAGTTTCTCTTTCAGAAGTTTATCTCCAACAAACCCTACACTAACATCACTTGCTGAAGCATGGAAACTTTTGCTTGAAAAATCAAACTTGCTCAATTTTTCAACACTAGAAATACGATCAAAATGAGCAGGTTTCAAGACTTTGTACAGTTGAACACACTTTTTTACAAGTTGAAGAACATCCTGTGCGAAGAAGGGTAACAATGGTTTGTCACTCTGGTATTTTTCCAAAAATGGCTTTAGAACTTTTGCCACGGAGAGAAAAAAATTGAGCTTCACAGTCATCAGGTTATCTTGTGTTGCTCCAGCGACAACACCGAAGGACTTGCATGTCACTTTTGAAAGTACACCTTTTTCAACTTTTCCCACATACTCTGTTACACCATTCCAAACTTCTAATGCCCGTTCAGCTGATGGAACATTTTCCAACCAGCGGCAGCTGCAAAATTTGACTGGCATTTTATGTGTTGTGGATAATTTTTCAAAGTCATCCCTTCGTGCTGGGGCATCTTTGAACAAAGAGTAAAGAGATGTCAGAACAGATGAAATACCCCACTCTGTTGCAGATTCGCCCTTTTTGAATGAATTATTCAAAGTGTGAAGCCCACAAGAACCAACATCAATGCACTCAAAATTAAACTCTTTTCTCATGTTTTCCTGCAACAGTTTGAAAAACTTCCAATTAACTGATGGTCCATCCATTGATACCTGAATTAATTTTGATAAATCAAGCTTCTCTGTACATTTGTAAAACGCCTTCAGTAAATCATCAGCTGTGGCATGACCAATGAAAGCTGAAGTAACATAACGTGTTCTCACTGAATTGTCAGTATGCCAGAATCTAATATGGATGTCCATTTGTTTTTGCTGGGTGCTTTTATTCAGTGTTTCGTCAAACAGCAAGACATAGTGACTAGTGTCCTGAAAAGATTTGAATAAAAGTGTCTGGAAATGGGGAGCCAAACCAAAATAACACAAATATGCCACTTTCTTTTCACCGCAAGAGAACTGTTGTGCGACTAAACTGTCTGGAAACATTCTAGCAAAAAGTTGAGATGAATCCTCACAAGACTTGTACGAATAGTTATTACAAATACACTTTAAAGTCCACAAAATTTCTGCATCCAGAACGTCTTTCCCAGTGGTAAACAAATTCAAACTACCACTTGCTTCTGTAGCTGGCTTGCATACACCTGCAGCATTTGAGGTTGAAGAAGTTTGATTAGGTAAGTTCATGGGACTGAAAAACTCTTTTATCGCAACGGTCTTGGTTTTCTCTTCAACTAATGAAGAGTGCTTCGACCCTAATAAAAAAAAATTTCGAAAATACAGAAGTTATTTTACATTTATAACAGACATATTAATACAACAAAAAACATTCAATACCAACTACATTGTTTTCAAATAAAATGTTAACCTTATTAATGTACTTCGTTATGCATTGGGTGAAAATAATCCCACCGCACACAAATCCAACAACTTCCAATACCATTCACAAATTCATATTTTCGTTTTTAATTATTTATACATGAAACAATTTAACTTATGTAGACATACAAAAATGTAAGACAACCAAAAAATTTTCATGAAAAACCTATAAAAATACACGCGTCTCACCTGCCATGTGTGCTTTCAAAGCCGATTCGCCCATATTCCCTATATCGAAAACTTTACAGCACAATCGGCATCTTGCCTTGTGCTTGTCTGGGTCACGGGAAAGCCACTTTTTGTACTGCTCTTTTTCGAGCCAAAGTATGTTAAAGACACACTTCCCCGGCATCACGGTCAAGATAAATTCACTAGCAGATAACCTTTCTCACAAGAAAAAACAATCACACCAAGTCAAAACAACGAAACTTCTGCATTTACGCGCCAAAACACTAACACAGCTACTACAGCGCGCTCTGTTCAGTAGTTATGAGCACTATAAGCCGGTAAACCGATAATTCCGGTATATTTTGTGCACTAACAAAAGAATTCTGGTACATCGTACGACATTTACTAAGCTATTCGGGCCAATATTTGTACCATAAAAACATAGTCGTACTACCGTTACGTAACATCCAATGCGTAACAAAGGAAAAAGTAACTTCTAAAGTCAACACGACAAACGTAAAAAAGTAAGCACTTTTAAGGGCCCTTAAAAACAGTATTCAAAAATAAGGACTTTTTAAGGACTTCTAAGGACCGTACGAACCCTGTGTATATTTCATCAAAAATGAAGAAAAATAAATTAATCAACGATTTAACAACATCAGTGGATTAAGACGAGGAATAATCCAAAATGTAAAGAGAATCTTACACAAATACGATCAGCTTATTCACGTATTCAAAACAGTACCGGACCAAATTATTTCTGATGACTATAAAGTTATAATTAGAGCAGACAAGAGACCACCCAGAGAACATTAACATCGATTTAATGCACCTCAGATAGACGAAGTTGCCATCGTAATTGTGGACAATGAAAATACAAGCTGTGACATAATTGTGCAACGAAAAAAAGAAGGACTACATAGAAGCGGAACGGTTATTGTACATAAGACTGAATCAGAAGAAACTACGCACCGAAGAATAAATACACCTTCGAGATGCAATCATAAATGATGAAAACATTGACGACATTGGAACAATGGTAATCTTACCCTCATCTTACATAGGAAGTCCGACACATATTCACTAATACACTCAAGATGCCATGACCAACGTAAGAAAATATGGAGAACCTGACCTTTTTATAACATTCACATGCAACTCATCATGGCCAGAAATAAAAAAACAACTAAGCTACAGATAAGCCCTCATGGATAAACACGATATAAAAGCCTGAGTTTTCCAACAAAAACAAATGGTATTTATTGAAGTTATCACAAAATATCACATCTTTGGAACTGTTAGATGCTGGATGTACACAATTGAATGACAAAAACCAGGACTGCCTCATTCACACAATCTCATATGGGTACATAATATAATTCATCCCACGAATATTGACAAAATTATCCAAACTGAATTTCCCAATTCACAAGAAGATCCAGAGCTATACAACATAGTTGTAATGAAACATGATCCACGGACCATGCTGGCAATTCAACCCTAATTCGCCATGTATGAGTGATGGAAAATGCACGAAAAAATACCCAAAAACATACTTGGACAACACACAAACCAGAGATGGCTATCTCAAATACAGAAGATGATCACCCAAAAACGGTGGCTTTACAGACAAAATACGAATACAAGGCAGAGACGAATTGGAAATAGATAATCAATGGATGGTTCCATATAACCCATCACTTTCCAAAATGTTTCAAGCAAACATAAACATAGAATACTGCAATTCAGTGAAATCCATTAAATATGTCTGTATTTCAAATAGCCAAAGATGACAAACAAAACAGAAATGACAATATCCTCATGTACCAAATGGGAAAATATATCAACAGTAACGAAGCAGCGTGGTGGATTTTCGGTTATCCTATATACAAACACGAACCAACTGTGCAGCATCTAGCAGAATGGACAGAAAGTTTACTTCTCAAAAGAAACTGCCAGGCAAATTGCAAGCGAACCACCTAAGAACACAACATTAACAGCTTTTTTCCAACTTTGGCAAACAGATCCATTCGCAAGAACATTACTATATGTTGATGTCCCTACCTATTATACATGGAACACAACAAAAAAAAAATATTTCAACGACAAAAACAAGGAGTTCCAGTAGAGGATCATCCATGAATCATGAAAACTAACGCACTAGGTCAAGTATACACCATACATCCAAACAACGCCAAATGTTTCTATCTTCCGATGTTGTTACATGAAATACGGGGACCAAAAAATTTCACAGATCTCAAGACTGTTGACAGTTACCAATGCCAGACATACAGAGAAGCATGCCAACGCTTAGGACTACTGGAAAACGATAACCACTGGATATTAACACTACAAGAAGCCTCACTCACAGCCTCAGCTGAGCAAATCAGAGACTTATTCGCCATAATTCTAACAACATGTAACCCATCCAATCCAAAACAGTTATGGGACTCCTTCAAGGAAGGTATGAGTGATGACATATTGCACCAAATCCGACAAGCTAATCCAGAACTGGCCATCGAATTCAGCAATGACAACTTCAATGAAACACTTATTCGTTTAGAAAATAAATGTTTAGCAAAAAAGAATTAGACCTTAGTACAACTTGGGATGCCAGCACCACAACAAAATGCTTTCAGTGCACTAAGTTTCGAAATTGCAAAGGAAAAAACGCTACAACATCCATGAACTACTTCGATACATTGCTCAAAACATATCACTTCTCAATGACAACCAAAGAGAAATTTACAGCGTGATCATGGACCGGATCAACAACATTGGTGAAATTATTTACTTGGACGCACCAGGCGGTACTGGGAAAACGTTTCTGATAAATCTATTGCTGGCAGAAATACATGCTAAACAACACATCGCACTTGCACTGGCATCATCTGGCATTGCTGCTACACTTATGGAAGGGGGACAAACTGCCCATTTCGCCTTACAACTACAGTTGAATATAGCCGAAGAACAATTCCCGGTATGTAAAATCTCAAAAGCATCTGGGTGAGGTGAACTTCTAAGACAAGCTAAAATTATCTTCTGGGACGAATGCATGATGGCGCATAAAAAATCACTTGAAGGCATGGACAGAAAATTACAAGATTTGCGAGGAAACTCAGACGTGATGGGAGAAGATTTACTCATACTCTCAGGAGATTTTCGACAAACACTTCTGGTTATCCCCAAGTCAACACCAGCAGACGAAATTAAAGCATGCTTAAAAAAAATCATATCTCTGGCCACACGTACAAACATTACGACTAACAAAAAATATGAGAGTTGAACTATCGAAGGACGAAACAACAGCACATTTTGCTCAACAACTTTTACAAATAGGTGACGCTACATACCCTACTGACCAGGCGACCGGCCTCTTGAACTCATTGGTGATTTTTGCAAAATAGCCACTACTGGAAACGAAATCATCAACCAAATTTCTTCAAACATTGTTCATAACTATACCAATCCAGAGTGGCTATTTCAGTGGGCAATTTTAGCAACTAAAAATGATATTGTCGACGATATATATTTATTTATTTATTTGAATTTTGTTACATGCGCACCAACAGTCCGGGGACGTTAGTGGTGGGCACGACGTATACAAAATATACACAAATACATAACGAAACAAGAAACAAAGGACAAGACATCCATACAAACAGACAACACAAGGACAAATACAAATATAATACTTAAAATAATAATTAGTACAAAGTAGTAAGGTAGTAAGCAGCAAGACATAAAATTTAATAGAGTACAATAATGTAAACATGAAAGAGAAAAAAAATACTACTATAATTAGTATGAGGATATAAATTACATTAAATACTTTAAAACATAGCTCTGTTCATAATTGATTTGACTTGGTGTTGTGCCTATTGTAGTTTGTAACGAGTCTATAAATAAGATCATTCTTGTTAAATATAGTACATAAACTAGAAAAGAGGCGAGAATTGAATTGGGGGATTCTCAATCCGGTGTTCTCATAAATATAGCTACATTTAATTTTATAGTTATAAATGTTATGTACAAAAAGATAGTCCAAATAGGCTCTACGGTCTGCTAGAGGAATAAGATTGGGATGTGGAAAACCTCTATGAATTATTAGTTGAGACAATTTGTTTTGTAAATTTTCTAGTTTCTCAATATCAGTCGACCCAATGTCATTCCAGATAGTTGAACAGTATTCTAATTTAGATCGAATTAATGCCAAGAAAAGAGAAATAATTGAATCGGAATTGGTAGCATAATGAGTGATATATTTTACAGAGCTGCCAACCTCAAATCACACCCATCAGTAATGGCAATTAGGTATATGAAAAAAGTACGCGTAAATCATGCACGATAAATTTTTCCTGGGGCATTATAACACACTCACAAGATAAAACAACGACAATAATATGCAAAAGAAAAAGAAAAATATGAATACAATGCAAATTAATACATAAAAAAATCTATTTGAACAATACAATCATCTGAATATGTAAGAAATATTAATAATTTTACTGGATATTTTGAATCTTCAATTCAATGTATTCAAAGTTAAACTTTAAAACAACTGTCTTTTTATTTGCTTCTTTTATCCTGGTTCGATAAGAAATGTCATGTAAACAAACAAGACAAACACAAGGACTTGTAAACAATAACTGCGTTCGTTACTTTCGTTTCTTCAGATGTAGCGAAAAAACGAAAATATAGATTTATTGCTAGTCACGGCTTTAAAATGTTCTGCATGTTTCTTTGATTCAATATGCCGTGTACAGTCATCCCTTTCACCATGTGCAATCGAAAAGTCACACGCGCATACATTACAAAACCGTGGCGTTCCAAACATTTAAAAACGACAATCATGGCCATTCTTTTGAATATTTAAGTGGAAAGTTCTGAAGTCTTGCGTGTTTTTTCCCACAGATGCACATTATTCTGTCTCACGCTTCATTTCTACAACCGGCACTGAAGAACACAACACTATCGAAAAAAATAAAAACATTTTCACGTCTGTAGACACGACAAAAACCGGACAAAAACACTATGATGAAAAAAATGGCTTTCAAGAAATAAATTAATACAACACAGGTTAGCCAAAGTACCGTACAAAAATTATCGTGATGTAAGTAGCCTTCAAACGATAAGTCCGAGGATATGTACTAGTTGTATCGTACAACGGACGTAATACCATCCCATTATTATTTGAAAACACGAGAATTAATTTACTTATTTCGACAGTACATCGTACATGCGCACACTTACTAGTTCCGTTATTTGAGCAACCAACCGAAGTATTCAAACAGCGTTCACGAAACACGCACAGCAGAAACGTAAATTTTTCCGTTACCATGCAGCACAAAGCCTCGTTTCCGTAATAAACTAGCGATGTTCCGTAATTCCGTAATTCGGGGTTAAAATCCGTAATAATTACGGAAAATCCGTAATGGTTGGCAGCTCTGTATTTTATAATAGCAAATGTTCTTTTTGAAATAGAGTTTAAGTAGTCGATATGTTTATGAAAAAATAATTTTGAATCTAGAAAGACACCAAGGTCTTTTATAATGAAAGTTTTTGAGATTGGGTTACTATTCAGAATGAAATTATAAACTATAGGGTTATATTTCCTAGTAAAGGATATTACCTTAGTTTTATTATCGTTAAGATTGACCAAGTTTAGAAGACACCAATTATTGATTTTGTTAATGTCCCTTTGTAGAAGAGCGCAATCATTGACTGTAGATATTATTTTAGAGATTTTCAGATCGTCAGCAAAGAGTACACCAGTTGAGTAATTAAGAACCATGGTAATGTCATTTATAAATATATTGAAGAGGAGAGGTGAGAGAGTGGCACCTTGTGGTACTCCAGAACTAGCATGGTGTAAAGAGGATTTATGGTTATTGACAGATACAAAAAAATATCTATTATTGAGATAGCTAGAAAACCAGTTCAAGTAGTTAGTACAAAAACCAAAGTCTGATAGTTTTTTTAAAAGTAGCGAATGGTTTACTGTATCGAATGCTTTAGCTAGATCAAAATAACAGGCATCTGCCTGACCTCTGTTAGTAACTACATTATGGATTGGGTTAAGAAAAGTAATTAGGTTAGTAGTGGTGGACATTCCATATCTGAAACCGTGCTGACTGGCTGATAATTTATTTTGAAGTTGAAAATTTAAAATTTTGTGTATAACTTTTTCAAATATTTTTGCGAAGCCATTAAGTAAAGATATTGGTCTGTAGTTTGACACAATCAATTTAGAGCCATGTTTGTGTATCGGAATGACCTTTGCTATTTTCCATTTGTCAGGGAAAACTTGAGAATGCAAACTGGTGTTAAAGATATGATAAAGAAGAGGAACTAATAAGTATGAACAGCCTTTTAAGATAAAATTAGGGATGCCATCTGGGCCGGTGGATTTGGATGACTTGAGAGCCTTGATGCCCCATAGAATAAGGGATTCGGAAATGTAGCACATAGGAATAGAATCCGAGGACATGTTTGAAGACGTCACATTATTGGTTGAAGTCTTGTAGACACTGGAAAAATATTGTGCAAAAACATTAGATAAAACAGTTGGATCATCACAAATACCATCATTGATTTTTAAAGAATATTGTTCATAGTAACCATCTTTCATTTATTTAACATACTTCCAGAATTTCTTTGGATTGTTCTTGATGTTGTTATTAGTAGAGTGGATCCAATTAATTGTATCACGTTTTATATAAGATTTTGCCATTTTGCGAAAATGTGAAAACTGTAAATAATAATAAGGATTTTTGGATCGTTTATAAAGTTTGTGAAAATGTTTTTTTGATTTTAATGCTTGAATTAAGTCATTAGAAAACCATAACGGATATTTGGGTAATTTTTTAGAAATTAGTGGTATAAATGTGTTCATATTGTCAGTTATACAATTTGTTAAAACATCCACCTGATGATTAACATTGGTTGATTCATAGAAATGAGACCAGTCATAATTTTTTATGGAGTTATAAAGACCTAAAAAATTACGGTCCTTGTAATTTCTGTAGGGAGGATTAACACTTCTTGAGCTAGAATAAATTTCAATGTTAATGTTTAGAGCTGGATGATACAGATCTTCTTTGGTAAGTATTTCAGAGGCTTGCGTTACTGTACACTGAGGTAGATTTGTTAAACATAAATCGAGAAGATTTTTGCAAGGTTGGGTGTGATTATATTGGGTCAGACCCAATGTAGACACAAAATTGAGAAGGTAATTGGCTTTGGATTTGACATGTGAATGAGTAATATTTGAAGAGTGCCGAGTGAGCCAATCAATACCTGGAACATTTAAATCACCAAGAATTAAAATATCTTCTTGAGTGGTAGATAGTTTTTCTTCCAAGTGTTCAAGGTACTCGAGATATTTATTCGGCGAGATGTCCGGGGCTAGGTAGATAGTTCCGATGATAAAAGTTGTAGCAGGAGACGTTTTTACCTTGATCCAGATAGCTTCAATACCGGGTAAGTCGTAAATGTAAACAGGTAGCACTGATAAAAATTTGGTTTTGTTAAAGGCTGAAAGTACACCACCCCCTATATTTTTCAGTGTAAGTTGAGGATTTCTATCATTTCTAAAAACTATATACTGGTCTGTGAAATAGTGAAAATTTATGTTGTTATCGTTGAGCCAGGTTTCTGTTAAACAAATTATGTCATAATGAGAGTTTAAAAGGATTTCCAGAAATTCGTTAGACTTAGTCCTTAATCCTCTCACGTTTTGATATGCAATATCATAATTTCTAAGGAACTGCTTCACTGTGGGAAGTAGGATGCTCCTCCAGCATCAAATTAGATGTGGAAGTTGACGCCATTGGATTAGGAGGCATGATGGTCACTGCTGTATTGTCTTGATTGGTAACATTAGTGTAGACTTGATCTGGATGTAGTTTACCGTAAAACGGGCTAATTAAACAGCCACTTGGCCAAAACACAATATTATTGATTCTACTGAAGTCATTTTCAAGTACTGATATATGAAATGAAGCATAAGTATTATACTTCGTTCGGAGTTTAGTAACTTTGACCTGAGATAAATTGAGTTCATTTGTGATGTAATCCATAATTTCTTGTTCTTTAACTGAGGCTTCAAAATGGGTAACAAACAGGGATTTAGTCTTTTTGTAGATAGGTTTGGAGACAGTTTTAAGAGTGGATGTATTACGTATTCCTACTTGGGGTGGAGATTTCTTACGTTCTTGATCATGGGTACCAACTGGGTTTTCATTATGTCTTGACTTATGCGGTTTTTGTACCAACGTGAAACCTTCAGAGTCGACTCGCTGGTTGTTATTGTTAGAGTTCCTGACCGTGCGCGTTTCTTGCTGACCAGAAAGTAGGTCACTGCACGTGGAGCTGTTGCTGGGTATACTCACTGCACCATTAACATCGATCACCTTATTATTGGGCGCTCTTTTGGTCACTTGGCTGTAAGATAAATCTGAGTTTTGCTTTATGTATAAGCTTTTTTGATCTCTTTTAACTCTTGTTTGATTAAAGAGTATTCTTCTCTTGAGTCCATTAACAAGGATTTAAGCACCGCATTTTCACTCTTAAGCTCATCAAACTTAACACAGAGAGATTTTACCATATTAAATAGATCATCCATGTTGGTGTCTTGAAGTTTCAGAGTAAATGAAGGTGATTTTGAATTTTTATTCAGGCTGTCGACCGAATTATTTGACGATTTTTTCGTAGGCGACCTGAACATGGCTAAATTAGTACTATTAATACAGTTCACAAATACACCATCTTGTAAGGGTAAGGGAAACCCCTTAAAGTCTTGCTGATCTAATAGAGACAAATCAATATTGGTAGTTATCACACTTTTAACATCAATGATTACAAGAACCGACTGCGCGCACAAGACACGTCTGTCCGGCTTGAACTCCCGGCCGACACTGAACTCCCAGCCGAAGAAAATTCCCGGTGAAGAAAGAATATACAAATTGATCGACATGATGGTAGACGTTGAAGAAAGTGTCAATTTCCCTACAGAATTTTTTAATTCTTTGCAAGTATCCGGAAGGCCATTACACTGCCTTCGGCTGAAAATTGGATCTCCAATCATACTAACTAATAAATCTGAATTCACCAAAACTATGTAATGGAACGAGGATGATTGTCAAACTGCTATCAAATAAAATCATTGAAGCCAAAATTATGACTGGAAAGGACAAAGGACACACAGCATTTATCCTCAGAATACCACTTCTCTCTACTGAATTGCCATTCCAATCAAATTACCCTATAGTTTTACAATTAACAAAGCACAAAGACAAACTTTAAAATATTGTGGTATTAATCCCAGACTCCTGCTTTTCTCATGGTCAATTATACGTAGCTTGCTCTCGAGTAGGAAATTTAAAAAAAAATATATATATATATATATATATATATATATATATATATATATATATATATATATATACACATACACACACACACACACACACACACACACTCCGGTTAACAAAATAAAAAATGTTGTTTATAAACAGGTGTTGTAAATAGAAGTATTGTAGTTAGAATATATTTTCAATAAAAAATTTGTACTTTTTATATTTTAAAGTTTATCATTTTATTTCAACTCCCACACAATCTCATATACTCTTCGAGCGAAGCCGGGTACCCCAGCTAGTTTAATTAATAAAGATGACAACTAAGAAAATGTAGTCTCATCTCCATTTTGTTCTGTCACTCATTACCTGAACAAAAAACTAATATTCATAATAATTGTGCTGATTTTATGGTGAAACAAATTAAATTTAAAAGCACAATATCGCTGTTATCTCACCCTCATAACTATTTGCTAAACCATGCATATGTACCACTTTTTTTTATTACAAATATGTGGTACTTTTTTAATGCACTTATCTGGAAAATTTATAACTATTTTCATTCCTTTTATAGGTATTGGAGCAGTCAACTTTAAATCAAGGTTTTTTCTAGCATGAATGGTTGCAGAACAAATGGTACATATACACAAAATAGTAGTTTAAGCAATGTTCTATATTTCCAGGAATTACATACACATACAAACACATTTGTTTAAAACCCAAAAAATATGTATTTATGCAGTTATCTCAAACACTATAAATCATAGAAATATGACACACTAGGTTCAAAATAAATTATGCAGTAAATGTTCAAAGATGCTAGTGATTTTTTTTTGCTTATAGGGGACATTAAAATAAAGCAAATGGTGTTTGACTTGTGAAAATTTTAGTCACAGCTTCTGGAAATTCAGGTAAATATAACTTAAAGTGAATGATTGGTTACGTTAGCTGCATAAATAATATATAAATTACAATTTAAACAAGGATTTTGCATTATTAATGTAGCTAACTAAACATAAACAACCTTTCTCTTAGCTATTATCAAATTAATTCCCATAAGCTGCAAGACTACAACCTTTACAGTGAAATTCCACGTGTAAATGTTTAAGGGTGCCTTCAGCTGACATCATCATACTGTTGTTACATGACAATATAGATTTCATTAATTTATCCCAATTAGTTACAATATGCCACGACTCAAAATTTACAGATTAGGCTATTTATTGATTGTACATCTGACCAACGGCTGCAGAATCAAGTGTGTTGAAGGGATAAATGAGTTCCCTACTAACATTAATAAGATTTCTTTAATTAGCTTACTCTCTAACACAATTCGCTAATGAATTTGAAGTAAACTGAAATTATATTAACATTTGACCATGTGTACAGGTACATTTAATTCATTTGCCACATTTGAAAATTAGAAAAATATGTATTTGTTATTTGTTGAAAAATTGACTAAAACATCTGCCAGAACTCGAAACTTATGATTTTATAATTTTTGCCGCTGGCATATTTTGACTGTAATTTTACAACATCCACACTATCAAAGGTTTTGAATGTTCAGAAACAAAAACCAAAATATTTAGAATGTCATGTTAAGTAAATTACTTTATACATAAATTGAATATATATATTTATTATATATATATATATAAACTCAAATTCTCCAGAGCAAAGGTTGTACTGACACCGTTTCAAAATAAATATTAGTTCTATTAGCCTGTGTTTAAGTGCAATGGCTTAGTTGATAAAGTATGAGATGACAACAATGAGATTGCAAGATTTTTATATCACTTTTTTTTACAAACTGGCAATAAGTTTTCCAAACTCTTTTTAGATCATGACCTGTAATTAACAGATCCTTTGTAACAATAATTTAACTAGGCCTATTAGCCAATACATTTTTGACTACATCTTAAAATGTTTTGTGTGCTTGGAAATAAACATGTTATTGGGCACAACAACTCATTTAAATACTTGATGTTATCACAATTTATCATGATTGAAACAACAAAAGGACATTTTATAGACAGCAATTTTGAAAGCCATTTCTACTGGGCATGTGCAAGAACGCGTGGAACCCAAAAACATACAAGATGATTGCGAGAAAATAAGTTATACGAAGGGGGAACCACCAAAACCGGATTTTTGTCACAAAAAAATTATTTATTATCTTTTTTACAAAATTCCTTCAGTCACCTTCATAGTACTCTCCATTAGATGCGATGCACTTGTCAAGTTTTTTTTCCCACTGTTTGAAGCACCTCTGGAACTCTCCAACTTTGATATCTTCCAGTGCCCTTTGAGATGCTGTTGTTACCACCTTCACATCATCAAAATGCTTCCCTTTTAGATGTTTCTTCATTCTCGGGAACAGGAAAAAGTCGCACGGGGCTAGGTCCGGCGAATACAGAGGGTGGGGAATGATAGATCACCCCTGAGAGGCCAAATAGTGGTTCACTTGTAATGCCATGTGTGTGGGGGTGTTGTATGATGAAGGAACCAGTCACATGATCGTCCTCTGCACATCCTCTTACAAATATCTTAAAACTTCCAAATAAAAGTGCTGGTTAACAGTCTGGCCAGGGGGAAAAAAATTCCCAGTGCATAATTCCACGAACATTAAAAAAGATAATGATAATCATCTAAACATTCAAACTCACTTGTCTTGCTTTTTTAGGGCTGGGATAGTTGAGATTCTTCAACAGGCTTGACGCTTGCTTTGTTTCTGGGTCATACACGCAACACCAACTCTCACCAATTGTAATGACTTTGGTCAAAAACTTTGGATCACTTTCAATATTTTTTTTTCAAGTCCTGGCTCAAATTAATTTGAATGTTTTTTTGATCCTGTTTGAGAAGACGAGCAACAAATTTAGCAGCAACACGTCTCATTTGCAAGTCCTCAGTCAAAATCCACTGGCACGAGCTCCAACTCAATCCTGTCTCTTCTAAAATTTTGTTGATTGTGAACTGTGATCCTTGATTTTTTTGCCGATATTTTCAACATTTCCATTTTGCGATGTTGAAGGGCAACCAGAACGAGCATGGTCTTCAACACTCACCTCACCACTGTTGAAGCATTTGGTAAGCTTCCATTGCCAATTTTTCAAGCAGGAAACAAAATTTCAAATACTCTTTATTCTTTTAAATCTGCCATAACGACTTCGCAGGCAGAACACGAGACCAGTAAGAGAAAATAATACTATGATAAAACATTAACCTACAAACTGATGCTTTCTCGGCAGCTGCTTAGTGAATATATCTACTAACCCTATCTAGCAGGAGAACTCTCTACTATGTCTACGAACAGCAATGCACTCTCAGACTGATGTTTTTTTGGGTTCTCCCTCGAATTTATCAATATTTAGTAAACTTCTATTTGATATTTGACCCTTCATGCACATTTCTTACTCTTGAATTACCATCCTAAGGTAATCAGGAAAACTAAAATCATTTGAAAACGAAAATTATATCAAAACATTTCATAGACCTTAAAAACACTTTGCAATGTATTATTATATTTTTGTTGCTGTATTTAATTTTTTGGAGTGGTAACACATGAACCATTGGCGATTATGTATAGAACCTCAAAATCTTGTGGAGTACGGTTTGTTTGTTAGGTACTGGACGGTGAAGAGATTATTTTGCCGCTGTGTACGGCTTAGCCATTGAGAAGCTAGGCCAGACACCTCAATGTGAAGTCTGATGCAATGTTTGAAGGAGGGAGGGGGAAAGGACAGCAGCAGGGAAGATGGATGACCTCGTGGAAGTTGGCCTCTGATAAATTGAATTGCGGAATTAAATAAAATTAAAAATGTAATATTGGCAGCAGCAAAAGCCAAACTAGCACAATGAAAAAAAAAAAAAAAGGACAAGTGAAAGAGTGATTCTTGGAGCAATCGCAGTATGAGTAGAAGTGAGAAGTACAATTATACCTATATCTTTATAAAGGCAATAAATAAGCGCAAATATTAAGTAGGAATTAATAAATTTATTGGATATGTATGGAAATAAGTGTAGTAGGCACGAGAGAAGAGCAAGGTCATGTTTATATATGTGAGTCAGGCCATAATAAAGTGGGACGTAGTTGCATATTTTAATATTTAATATTAGATTACGAAAAATATTAAAAATTGGTATATTAGGCGTGAAACTTATTGTAGACAAATTGCATTAAGGACTTGAAAATAACAATGAGAAAGGAAAAGGGATGCACAAAAGAAAATAAGAAACAAAACTGCACAGATCATACACTTCATTGTCCAAATACCATATGTAAAGCAACTCATTAGCCAAGAAAAAGTGTTGAGGTTCTTGGAAAACTTGTTAAGACCTTGTCACCAAACGAATTTAGTAAATTTTTGGATGTAGCGGGACTTGCAATAACAATGACATTGTCCCGGGCTACGCCCTTCTGAGTCCGATGTGCCACCGCCTCCCTCCTCGCCTGTTGCAGGCCCCCTTCTTCCACCACCACCGTCTGTGACCCCAGCATTTCCAACCACCTGCCAAAGTGCATGTGTGTGTGCGTGTGTTGGCCCGCGCCCACCGGTGTGACGTCAGTCCCTTATCGATGCCAGCCTATTTAATTGTAACTTGCTTATTTCTTTCCTACAGTGTTTGATGTTCTAGCAGATAGAGTAATTACTTAAGACGGGTATTAGTAATTATATTTAAAAAATATTATATTAACCTGTTTATGTCATCTAGTGAGTAAATTTGTAACTAACTTAAGAATGTATGACAGTCGTTCTTTTTCAATAAAACAGTCTGTTGCGAATATCCAACAAGTCTTAATAACGGGCTTTTCTCTAAATTGTAACATAAATAATATTCCGTGGCCCAAACAATGCCGAGCGAGGACAAACATTCCCGAGGCAGACTATATGTAAATACAAAATTAGTTTAAACCAATTAGTTATTGAGCTGGGGATCTTCAAGGTTTCACAATGTTAAAATAAAATGAACAGAAACAAGGTGTGATTTTGTCTGAAAATAATTAGGTACGTAAAATTTATTAAAAGAAAATTTATAACAGGTATTAAAAAAAATATAATATACAATATCAATTACGTACTTAAACAGCTCTCAGGTATATTCAGAAAGAAGAAATAAAAATATGGGTCGACCCGAAATTAAATTATAAAAAGGTTTCATTTAAAAAAATACATAACCCAATAAAATAAAAGATACAGAAGCACCGGAGGTCGGGGCTTCGTTTCCCGGAGGTCCATTGGGAAAATGATGCCAGGGCGCCTGTGTGTTGTAGAGGAAGGGTGATGAAAATGCCAATTCGGCATCCGGCTCTCGGACCCTGTCTGCGAACAGTCGGAATGAAAACTGATCAGAACTAGAAAACAGACAGTATAAACTGGGCAGAGAATGCCCGCAAAAGTTAAGGGGAGGTGGGGGATGTCGCGGATCGTCACTCACCAGACAGGGAAGTTGGCTTCTGTTTTCCGATGCGTCGCCAGCCAGGAACTGTATCGCGCGAATACGCAGCTGAGTGCGGACGTTTCCACCATGTCAAAAGAAAAAACTTAAAAGAAAACTAACTATTACACTTTGTACTACGCAGACGGACTAAACTACTTAAAGCAGATTACAGGGATAGCATCCCTTATTTAATGGACTACATAGTCGGTTGCAGCCGGATGGAAGATTTGCAGTGTCTCGTCGACTCGCCGATAATCGCAAACGGTCCGTCTGCAGTCGCGACGCGAAGTGTCTCGCGAAGAACCGCGTCTCGTAATTAAAAGTAAATGTTCAATCAAAAGTGGAGGGGGGGACTGGGACGTCCGGACCGAAAGGTTCCGAAGTTCCCCGAGTGGGCATCATAAAAAACTCTGACTTTGATGTCTCGACGTTGGTAGCACTGGTCCACTTTAGCGCTACCTGTTGAGGGGTGTCTGAAATAAAAAAGAATCGACTCGCCCAAGCCGTCCTGCTTTAACCTGGGGATAAAGGGCGCAGTCTGCTGCTGCACTCTGGCGGCCTACAGGGGAAGTTAGCTGGGAGGTTAGTAAGTTTGTCACCAGATGTTGCGGTGGTCAGCTCCACGGGCTCGCCACAAGAGAAGAAGTTGCTAAGTCCGCCGCTAGATGTTGTGTGTGGTCCATCTTGGCCCACACATTTTTAATGCCAGTCGTTCTTGGATTCGCTCGCTGCCTGGCGAGGTGTACGACCGGTCAATGATCTTAGACAAATTCTTAGAACCAAGAGGGGAGGGGGTGGACAAAAGCGCAACGATGCTGGGAACGAGCGTCCATGACATGACTTTCGAGGAGTGAACCTAAGACGTATTCATGACGATAAAGGCTACGGTCAGCTCGTCTCTGAGAAATGGTAACAACTCGTCCAGAGCTGTTGTATGCAGTTTTAGTCATGAAGTGAAGTAATATTACAAACCTGGGACGTGCCTGCAAGCGAGGGAAATGTTAAACGGGCTGCCAACGAAGTCTTGGATTTGCAAAAGATCCGATAGGTCTCTGGGAAAGGTGCTTCAGTCTACTGGCACAAAGTTTAACTAAGGGGAGTACACCAGCCTAACAAAGAGTAAATCACCCAAAGAAACCAAATTATAAAGAAAAATAAAATTTCCAAAAAATTATTTAAAATTATAATAACAATTTTAAAAAAAGTGTCGAAATACCAAATTTTGCAGCAAGTAGGCTAATTTAATTAAGGGTTTATGTTTGTTTATTCTTTTTTCCTGCGTCAAGCTTTATTTCAATATATGTAACAGCCATTGGCCAGATGTGAATTCAAGGGCCCGCCTCGAGGGCACGCTGGGAGGGGCAGTCTGTCGCCGCAGCTGCCCGAGGTAAGAAGCTTCAAGCACCCGTCATCTGCAACTCTGTACTATCACTGATCCACGTCTTTCTGCCTACTTAGTTCATATAAATCACTTTTAATTTCAGGGCTTACCTCGGGCAGTACGCTGTTTTACTTAGGTTTTATTTAATTCGCTAGACAAATTCTGGATGTCATACGAACTGTACCGCAGTCCAGTACACGTTTCTGGACCACCCTTATACTGATTCTTGCCAACGGCTCTTATTAACAGTGACAACGTGTCAAATAGACTAGCAACTTCAATAAAAGAACTGAATCAACATCTTGGTTTCTGTTTGTGCTGGTGACCACGTGGAGAGACAACACACAGACTGGGGCGTGTGGGCCGCCTTCGAGAGCCTGCCTTATTTTGTTGTCTCCACATATAGCATGACCCCCACTGAGAGGAGATGTAATTCCGTGCATTTTATTTATATTGGGGGAAACGGATCTCGCTTCACACAGGCTACGTCACGGCCCAGAGGAGAGAGTAGCCGGGTCCACATGTGGTGGCGCCCTAGGCATAACACTAAGTCTCTAAGAACATATAATCAACCTGCAGTGCGACAGCAGTAAAAAAAAAAACGGTAGTTCAAAGGTAATGAAAATGGATGTCTTTACAGATGAAACTGTGGGGTCATTCCATGTCAGTTCAACTACGCCATGACACCCACCGTTTCAGATTTTGACGAAACTTGGCATGGTTGTTCAATTTATTGATGTAAGTAACCATACCAATTTGTTTTGCTCTATCTCTAGTGGTTTAGATTTTACAGCCCCTTAAAGTTTATGGATTATTGGAATTTTAATCATCTGGCCGCCGTCAACTAGATGTGTTGTCCGATGGAAAAAAGTTCATATATTTTTTATTTACTAACCATTTTGTCTGAAAAAATTTTTAAGTTTGGATCAATGTAGCAGGAATAATATAAAAAATGAACAAAACTACGAAGTGTTTATTTGGAACCATAAAAAAATCTCAGTGTAATTTTTATGATTATCGAAACAAAATGTAGAGTTTTACGGAAAATGGTAAATCTCATAAAGCATGGTGGCCACTCACAGTCACCAAAAATATTCCCTGATTTACCTGATTAAAAATTCAAAATTTCCCTGATATTTACAATTACAAAAAAACATACTTTTGATGAAAAAATATAATATTATAGAAAGAGATTACTCATATTTTAGCACCCTGCTGTATTTTCTTCATTCTATACATACGGAAGTTCGTTAAATATCATAATACATTTTAAATATGTCACTTTACATTATGGCGTCCCGTTCAATGACCTGCAGTCTGTGTTTTGTTTTATGTAATGAGGTATTTCAGTGGCGAGCGCTCAAACATTTTTTCACACAACTTTTGATAACCGTTCTTTAATTCATTTTTGAAGTGTAACATTTCTAGTTGTGAAATATTCATAGTCTTAGTACTCTCAACAAGGGATTTTACCTTGTGTTTGATTTAAAAATGAAACAACTAATGGATAAATCTTCACTGCATTACAATCAGTATTCCCATCTGTAGCTAAAGCAAATGGTCCACTTACTAAAGATTCAACAGTTTCAATTTAGTTTCACCAGCCATATACTCCACTAAGGCAGATGTTTTTGCACTCGCACAGCTGTATTTCTGTGCAATTTTTGAGTCCGGAAACATAGCTCTATACAAATTACCCGAATGATCGGCTACTGCTATTGGTAAATTGTGTTCTACCAAAAAACTTGTAAACAATAACTCTGCGTTTGTTACTTTCGTTTCTTCAGATGTAACGAAAAACGACGATATAGATTTATTGCTCGTCACGGCTTTAAAATGTTCTGCATGTTTCTTTGATTCAATATGCCGTCCTCAGTCATCCCTTCCACCATGTGCAATCGAAAAGTCACACGTGCATACATTACAAAACGCGTGGCGTTCCAAAACATTTGAAGATGACAAGCATGGCCATTCTTTTATATAGTTTGGTCGAAAGTTCTGAAGAATAACGTTCTTTTTTTTTGCCCCAGATACACATTGTTCTGTCACACGCTTCATTTCTACAACCGGCACTGAAGAACACAACACTATCGAACAACATAAAAAGGTTTCACGTCTGTACACACGACAAATACACTTTGATGAAAAAAATGGCTTTCAAGAAAGTAAATAACACAAGAAAGGTTAGCCAAAGTACTGTACAAAAATTATTGTGATGTAAGTAGCTAACAAACGAAAAGTCCGAGAATATGTACTAGTTGTATCGTACAATGGACGTAATACCGTACCATTTCTATTACAAAACACAACAATTAATCTACTTATTTCGCACATTTATTAGTTCCGTTATCTGCGCAACCACGTGATGTATTTGAACTGCGTTCACGAAACACGCACACCAGAAACGGAATTTTTTTTTCCGTTACCTAGCAGCACAAAGCCTCGTTTCCGTAATAAACCAGCGATGTTCCGTAATGGTTGGCAGCTCTGCGGAAATATACATGACACAAAAAATTCCTGGTTATTAAAAAAATTCCCTAACATTTCCCTGATAATTCCCGATCAACGTGATTTCCCTGATAAATCCCGGTTTTCCCGGTGAGTGGCCACCCTGTAAAGGGAAAAGGAAATCTCTGTTTTGTTTTTTTTCTAAAAGATATGTTCTACCACATTAAACAGTAAGATTCGTGGTTTTTTTACTCCTTTGATAATTTTTTTCACTTCAAAACACAAAAATTAGTTAATTATTTAATTTTGATTAAAAAGCTGCTTTGGCCGTTATTTGCCTTACTGTGTTTCTGAATTATATACAGATGATTAAAATACCATACTTTCCTTTTGGTATCCAACACACTTTTTTATAAAATAAATTAAGTTACTTGCTGCTTTCTGTTTCCCATGCTGTCAAAGCCCTGCATTCGTGCCATGACATCAACCTGTTCCCTTTACTCTCACAAATACGAACAGAACTGACCTCAGTAATGAGATTGCAGTTCAATTTAAATATAATTATTAAATTACACTACATAAAACATTAGTGTGTTTACTTACACATGCAATACTCCTATGTTATTAAGGCTTACAGTTCTTGCGGTTGTAACACTGTTAGGTTATTGTACTTCAAAATTCTTCTAGATTGTCAAATTTTGATTGGATATTTGTCATACATTCTTGTGAAAACTGATTGGTTCTTCCAGTCATTGTTTTTGGCGGTTCCACCATAGCAATAATATGAGGAATGGGCACAGCACATGTATCTTCTTTCTTGGGCCAAAAAAAGGATGGTGATGGTCCGCGGAGATGAAGAAACTGTACCGTGACATCTTTTTGTTCAGCATTTATCTCATTCACCATGCCAAAGTACCAGAAGCTGTCATAAACACAAGCAATAAAACATCCAGGGTACAAATCTTCTAATTTCACGAGATAGTTTTGCTGAATGCTAAATAAATTAAAAACAATAGCTGCTTTTTCATCCTTGCTAATTCTTTGAGCATCAATTGTTTGTGAATCAGTTTGTGACTGAAAGTTGTGAAATGATCTTGTCCCTGGAAGAGTTTGAACATCTTTGAAGCGACTTTCCATAGCAAGACGAGTCAATTTAACTGCTTCGTTAGTAATAAAATGGAAACTGATATTTTCAAGTCTGGTCTTGCAGAAGTCAAACAGTTCAGCCACTGTTATAATTTGTTTTTTCAGAGGTCGTTTAAGACTTTCCGTCCAAGCTATGCGTTTTGCAGTACCCCTATTCCGTCGCATTCCGTTTTGCCATGGCTGGTCGCAAAAAATGACCACTGAGCTCTCAGTAAAAAAATCTCTCATGTAGAGACAGGTTTACGAATTTGTATTTATTTTTATATTGTGCTGCACACCCATCACTAAAGTAATGAATCTCTTTAATATGTGGGTGGTTCTCTTTCAAAAAGGCAGTCATAGTTTTTTGGATTTCGTACACCATACACTTAAGTCCATTGAAATTACAGCTACATTGGAAAGAGCTGTTGTTTCCTTTCAAATTTTAAAAGTAGATGCTTGTGATTTGGCAATGTAAGAATGGGGTATTAATTTGTTTAGTTTTTCAACTAATGTTTCTATAAATTCAACAACAGAGCTGGAACACCTTATCATTTCAGTTCGATCTGTGGAAACCCACTGACTGAACTCAATAACATCTTCATTGTCATATTCTTCAAACTTTGTTTGTAAAAAATGGACAAGGTTATCTTTTGATGAACATTTGACACAATGCCTTAACATACACTCTCTTGTTGCTCCTTCACAAACCATGAGCAATATCAGTTCTTTGTAATCTTCCTCTATACTGGCTCAATGAATTAATAAAAAGTAACATTCTGGTGTATTGTGCACACGCATACTAAGTGTGTGCCACTAGAGGCAGCTAAAACGCACCATTTAGGTCTCAAGAAACAGAATTTTGAAAAACCTATTTTGAAATGAGAATGCTCCCATATAAAACTTGAGTATAGCTCAGAAAGATTACACAAAATCAAACGCTTTCTCTCATAAACCTTTTTGCCTATACTAACGACATCCTTCATCCCTGGCAGAATTCTAGAATGTTCATCACTCTGATAAAATTGTTTCACTAAATAAATAGTTTCAAGGCTTAGCTGTTTCCCTTGCTTAGGGTCTGGTTCGCCTAAAAAACCCTTCTCTTTAAACACTTGTTGAGCTTTATGAACAGAATAATCAGATGTGTTACAAGTTTTTTTAATTTTTTTTCTTGACCACAACATTTGAATGTGTTTTTTTCTTGATGCACCTATAATTTCCTTTTTAATAATGTTCACTAGTTTATCCATGTCTTCACTGTTCTGCAACATACTTTTTACCAAAAAGTTTTTTTCTTCTGGTAGATCAACTTCAAGAACAGTTTCAATTTTGATTTTACTTTTTCATGAAGTTTTTGTAGCTTTTCTTTAGCATAACGTGATTTGCTATGATGACCAAGTGCATGTAATTTCATTGCTGAACATCCAATTTCATGAAAGGAAGAATTTAGCTCATAAATTACAGTATTTTTTTGAAGTTGGTTTAGTTCATCTCTAAATGTTAGTCCTATATCCTTTGTTTGTCCATTCTCGTGCTCATCATTACTTTCAACCTTGTCAGCTTCTTTATCTTTTAAAAGTTTATTCCTGCAAAACGCAAGTTTCTGACCAGGTTTAACCTTGTACCCTTTTGATAAGATGATTTTACTCTGTTGTACAGTTAAAACATGAAGTGCTTTTTTAATAACAGTTTTATGTCTTTTGAAAGGATCACAACACACCTTTTGTAAAAATTCATACTTCTTTAAAAACACACTTTCATGGTGAAGGCAAACAGTTGTTAACTTGTTGGATTCATATCTTAATGTCAAAAGATTCAAATCTTCTTCAGAAAGTTTTTCAATACCTTGTATAGACTTGTCCTTGACATAGTTTAACAGATGGCAATCACTTTCAGTAGTTTCTCCATTGTTCAACAAAACATAACAACAATGCACTTTGGTACTCACTTAATTTAATAAAAACACATAAATACTATCAATAACACTCATTTACCGAAATGCTTAATTAACTGTTATGTATAAGCACCAATCTTACTTCTTTCATGGCAACTGCCTGTGACGGACTGACATGGAAGCTATAGGTATTAAATAATGCTGCTGTGAGGGGAAGGCAGGTTTGGACATGCACAAGGTCACACACAGCCCGCCTTGTTCTCTCTCTATGCACAGATTGTATCAGTTGCTGGCCTTCATGCTTATCTCCTGGGAAGATCTTGCATCTGGATCTGGAAAAGGATGAGCACAGAAGACGGGGAAGGGGTGTGTGAAGTCCGCAGCCAGGCACAAACACAAAAAAATAGGTGAACTACACTGGCAGTTGTTTACGTATTTGCGAATGGAAAAGGAACAGGATGGTGTCATGGCACGAATGCAGGGCTTTGACTACTTGGGATACAGGAAGCAGCAAGTAAGGTAATTTATGTTATAAAAAAGCGTGTGGGATACCAAAAGGAAAATATGGTATTTTAATCATCTGTATATAATTCAGAAACACAGTAAGACAAATAACGGCCAAAGCAGCTTTTTAATCAAAATTAAATAATTAACTAATTTTTGTGTTTGAAGTGAAAAAAATTATCATTGGAGTATAAAAACCATGAATCTTACTGTTTAATATGGTAGAACATATCTTTTAGAACAAAAACAAAACAGTGATTTCATGATTATCCTTTTCCCTTTATGAGATTTACCATTTTCCATACAACTCTACATTTTGTTTTGATAATCATAAAAATTACACTTTGAGATTTTTTTATGGTTCCAAATAAACACTTCATAGTTTTGTTCATTTTTTATATTATTCCTGCTTCATTGATCCAAACTTAAAAAATTTTTCAGACAAAATGGTTAGTAAATAAAAAATATATGAACTTTTTTCCATCGGACAACACATCTAGTTAACGGCGGCCAGATGATTAAAATTCCAATAATCCATAAACTTTAAGGGGCTGTAAAATTTAAACCACTAGAGATAGAGCAAAAAAAATTGGTATGGTTACTTACATTAATAAATTGAACAACCATGCCAAGTTTCGTCAAAATCTGAGACGGTGGGTGTCAAAAATAGTTTGTTTTTTTGGTTCTTTTGGTATGGAATGACCCTGTGAGAACAGTAAAAGATTTTTTTTAAGAGATGATATAAGCTGGCAAAGAGCAGGTCAAAATACTTTGTGATTGTCCAAACTGCAAAATGCAAAATGTGGTGTTAGAAACATCTACGTACTGCTTGTGAACTTCATGAAGCAGTCAGTATTTTCAAGACAGTAAGGTTCATTAGGATATTCCAAATTCAAATTGTTATGCCCCCAGAACACATAGTTCCTATCTCTCTTAAATATATGTGCGAGCACGTGTGCATGTGTGTATAGTTATCATGGAAATGCTGAATTGCTTATAGGCTCATTAAGGAAGTACATTCAAAACTTCCCTAATTCTATAGGCAAAGTGCTTTCACAAACATTATGTGACACAAATAATATTAATTGTGTACATAAAGAATGCGATCACTGTGGAACTACAAATTTAGACATTAATTTTGATGACACTGAGTTCA